>NC_091752.1:49564165-49724665 GCF_043380555.1 Nothobranchius furzeri
GGCAGCATGTTGACACCAGTTGTGGTACTTTTTGAGGTTTGGCTCTGTGACTCTATGGTAACAAGTGCTATTCTAGATATTTCTGGTAGAAATGAGGATAGATAACATGATTAAAAGTCTGATGATGGAATAAACACCCAAATGCTTTAAATTATGTGTGCATGTGAAGGCTGGTGGCATGTTCAGTGTTATAGCATTTCTATTGTGCACAATTTTAAAAATCAATACTGCAAAGTCACAGAATATAAAATATTACAACCAAGACAGTCAAACAGGACCTGGTGCATTTTTTTCTATATACTATAATAAATGTATTTGTGTGTATTTATTTTCGCTCTATATATTTTTGGTGCAATGAAGTATTTTTTTTAACTCTTAACCTACATACATATATGTTTGTTCCCTAGATTATTTTCATTTTCACACAACTGTATGAGTAAAAATACTTCAAAGAGTTGATATTCTGTTTTAAATTTCACCCACTGGATCCTGGCTGTTGAATTAAATAATACCTCTCAGAAAATAAGAGACACAACCAAGAATTCTGAATTTAGCAGTTCCTTCAGTGGAGATTTTTCTCCTTATAAGGCCTTTGAGGCTGTAGCTGAAAATAAACAAAGATAATTTCCAAGAATAAAAAGAAGATGAAGCATTGAAACGCAGTAATATAACTTCAATGTGATATTTAATTAAAATCTAACTAATCCGTTAAAAATAAGCAACCATCTAAAATTAAATGTGCATTAAATGTGGTTGAAGCATAATTATTATTGATATTCTGCACAGATCAGAGCAGCCATTAGCAGCGACAAAGTTATAAATATATCAACTCAAAATTCTCTTTCAGGTAATTTAATTCCAAAAGGACAAACATGCGGATCTAAACTTCTTTAAAATTTAAAAAAACTGGGAGCACTATAAATTTTCATGTTCCTTTAATTAAGTGTTAATTTTCTTTGTTTTTGAGCTTCATTCCACACAGAAAAAACATCTTTTGGTAACACTTAAGTTTAGGGAACACAAATTAACCATTAACTAGCTGCCAAAATGCAAACTTCTACCTGTCTCACAAAAACTAGCGCTACTGCTGTGTGTCCCAGACCCAGCTGCAGCCATATTCTGCTCAGCAGGCCAGCCTCAGCAGTGGAGTGAAGTTGGCTTCCCACCCACATCAGAGATCCAGCACTAACGTACAGTATGTAGCACTAACCACTTTATTTGTGTGGATTTCTGATGTAGGTTGGAAGCCAACTTCACTCAGATCATCACACAGAGCTTCCATGCCGCGGGAACGCGCAGCTCTCAGTCCCTCACAGACGCTACTATGAGTGACCACATTGCTACTTATAATCATGTTCATAATATTAACATGTTTCTTATCCTTCTTTCTAGCTTTTTTATCTGTGTGCTTCCAGAAAAAGTCATGCTTTGGGGCAGAAAAATGAAAGAAATTACATTTTTTTAACAGGTTTTATCTGAACACGTTTAAAATGAATGTTTTAATGTCAATGTATCATGTTTATTTTCTCTGCTTCCCGGTTGTTAATAACAGGTCACGTTCCTGCCTTTTAAACCAACAGCATTACAGTTTAAGCCCATCTAAATGTTTATGAGCAGAACTGGGTTATTTATATTAATTCTGTAGACTCGTGAAAACAAACAAATAGGGATGGGTACCTTTGACATTTGAATCAATTCGGTACTAATTCCCGGTACCTAGGAATCAATACCGGTACTTAACTGTACCAATTTTAGATACTTTAGAGTGTTTAATATTTTAACTTTCTTTTATAATAAATACATCAAGTATATAATTTTCTCAATATATAACCATATTTGATAAATATCACGATAAATAACATACAACTGTTTGTATTTTAACATCGTCCTTGTAGTTTTATAAGTTGATAATTAAACTGAAGCAAACATCTTTCCTGTGAACTAAATTTACTGTGTATCTTCATTCCTTTTGCCGTCCATTTTCTTTGATTTTTCCTACTGGGAATTTAGAATTTCCTAGGAGAAAGCGAACGCACCATTAGCTGATAACAATGGTGGAAATGGAAGCTAATTTATCAAGCTAACATTATCTTAAACAGTTTATTTAACTGCTGGAGCAGATTAAAATGATGATGCCTCACACTTAGATCGTTGTGGCTGGTTTCATCCTCACCCAATCACCCGTCGCATTTAGTAAAGTGAAGCCAAACTTTAGAGCGCGTTCACGTTCTTCCAGTCGGAAATTCGGAGTTCAGAGGAGAAAGCGAACGCACCATTAGCAGAACGGATGCCAACAAATCAAGCTAATGTTATCTTAAACATTTTATTTACCTACCGGAGCAGATTAAGATGAGGACGTCTCACTTAGATCGTTGTCGCTGGTTTCATCATCACCCAGTTACCCATCACATTTAGTGAAGTGGACCCAAGCTTTAGCGTGCCTTCTTTCTACCTTGCTGCTCTGTTTACAACATGCTCGCAGGGACCAACAACATAACGTTGCGCAGCTGTCTAGGCAAGTTCTCGTTATGAAGGACGGGTACCGAAACGAGGCACCGTTTCAAATGACGTGAATCGGTGCTCAGTTGGTACTATGGAATTCGGTCTGTACCTTAAAAAGTACCGAATTCGGTACCCATCGCTACCCACAACACTGCAGTACTATGGAAAAACATTACTGCATTTTAATAGGTGGACTTTGCCAAAATATATATTTTAAGACACTTAAATAGAGATCTGATAACTCAAATCATAAATTAAACAAACACATTTCTTTATTTCTATTTAAATATTGTGTAGAATACACTGTATGCTCCCTATGGTCGCTATATAGAAGATCGTTTCTCCTTCTTCTAATAGTCCATTCAGTTAAGGAAAGAAAATCATAAATTTTTATTGTGAAAATCTACAGAATGATGAACTGATCTGCATCACTAAATAATATACACTATAGTGATTATAATTTAAAAAAAAACAATAATATCAGTCTGGGGATTATCATTTTACTGGACAAAATTGGAGGCAGTTAAGATTGCGTCCCATAGCATGAAATAAAGGATGTTGGAATGAAACTCACTCCAATAGTTCAGAGTACTCATCTGACCTATAAATTCTTTTGTTATAGACTAATACTCAGTTTATTATATTTTTAAACTCAAAACAAATATCTTTGTTCACTAAAACCTTTTTGAATTTTGGTCGACTAAAACTGACTAAGACTAAAAGGCAGTTCCATCATTAAGACTAAGATTAAAACTAAGATGCCCACCAAAAACAACACTGGTCCTAGGTAAAGGTCCGGTAAAGGTCCGCTTAGTTACACAGCCATGATTCTACAGGTGTTGAAACTTGAGCCCGATAATTTCTCCATCATCTTTGGAATGTCAGGGTTGAAACATATTAATTCAACTCAGTTCAATTCAAAGCTACTTTACTAATCCCAGAGGGAAATTAGAGTTTCAGTACACACAATTCTGAGATCAGACATACAGACATAGGCAAAGACACATGACAAGAATTTGTGACTGTGGTCATTCGCAACCCGAGTTGCGCTACCTTAATAGAGATCAGAGGGTTTATATGAGGATTGAGTCAGGTGGAGGAAAAAAATGCACTTCAGAGTTACCCTCCACAGAGAGGGCAGCTTTGCTATGCAAAAAAAACCTCAGACAGAAATGCAACAGACTTCAGACATTACACAACATAAGTGTCCACTAGGTGGGGAGGTAGGGTTGGGGACTCTCCACACATCAGTGCATGCCGCCGCAATGAGCAGCGCTCGTAACCTCCGTTTGGACAGGGGAGGGAGGTAATTGGGTTAGAGGGCACAGTGACTCCTGGAAATGGTTCCACGACCTTCACCGGTCTCAGTCCCGCTCAGGCTGGGATAGGCAGACAGAGTTGCCATGGCGATAGCAGCATTCCACATTTCTTCTGAGGGGGAGTAATCACTTCAGCCTCACAGGCTCAAGGGCACCAGATTCAGATAAGAACTTGTTTTGGGGCCAGACAGAGATAATTTCCTCTCTGTCTTAAAGTTCTGTTGGTCTCCAGCCCCTCTTGATCAGAAAGATTTTAGTGGAAACTCACAAATTCATCACAGAATATAAATTTATAGCCACATTTTTTTTTGGAGTCAACCAAAGTCAAGATGGCCATCATAGCTAATTAAATGTTCCCAACCCAAAAATGGTTATAGACCCGTGGAAAGTTATTTACATCTGAGTATCTGTGCCATCCACACAAGATGGAGGGCAAGAAGGGGGCTGCACCTGACATCACGTTTCAAGGGGTTTATAGATTGGTCATTTTTATAGATATTGAGCCAAGCTCCCATAGTAGCTGAGTTCTACACATCACATTTTTTAGTGCTAATACACAATGTTAAATCTTGAAATGTGATGTGAGATTTTGCATAACTTTTTTGTAAAGATTTCATTAAAGATGGATACAATTCAAGATGAACTTAATTCAAAACTCTGGCATGAAAGTTGGAGGATGTCATGCCTTTGATTTTAATTTAGACTAATTTGATAAGTCTGTTTAGTTATGATGGTATCCTGACAGTGTGGGAATCTCCCTTTTGGTGATACAGGCTGTAATTAATTTTGTTTTGTATGTTTCCCACTGACTCTCTCTTCTTTTCGCCCAGCGTCCCCATCATGCCCACGCTCTCTTCGACTTCACCCCACACCATCCCTCCCAGTTGCGCTTCCTGCGTGGAGACGTCATCGAACTCATTGACTGCTCTGATTCGCTACGTTGGAAGGGTCGTTGCCATGGACGCGTGGGCCACTTCCCCCCTGAGTATGTCCAGCCCATTTACCAAAACCAGTGACCTGGATGTCAAGCAAATGCGTTAAAATTCAAGAGGGCTCAGCGATGAGCGTCCTGACACCCCACACACCTACCCTTGATAAATGAACACTACTCGCCTTTGCCCACAAACTTCTGGAGTGAACGAGCATCTCTCTGTGATGTCACCCGTCCAAAAGGAAGGCACTTTTCAGTCTTCAGCTAACCACATGTCTTTGTTAGTGTGAATCATTCAGAAGTGGACCTACACGCTGTGGAGTCACTGACTAACAAACACGCACACACTGCCAGGTGTAATCATTCATTATATCTCATCAGTGCTGGTGCAGAAAAACAGAAAAAGACCCGTTTTGGACAGGAAGATGAATCTGTGGAGTTTCTTCGCTGTCATCCAGGAGGACATTGAGTGAGGAACTAAAGGAAGATGGATTGTGTCATTGGGCTGGAGTGTGAAGGGGGCAGTGGGTCTGAGCTCTACAGGCATGTGAGAATGAAAGGTGTAAGTGTATAGACGGGTACGCGTGAGAGTAAGTCTGTTTGACATGTTTGATGTAAACGGTGTGTCCGACTCGCTTCGAATCCACAGCTTAAAATATCGAAAGCAAGTTATGCATAATCAAATGTTTGTTTCTATGTATTTATTCTCATGTATGTGTAAAACACAGATAATGTAAATAGAAGTTCATTGTTGTAAAGAAGGTTTTGATTCTGTTGATATGAAGTAAATTTAAAGAAAGTACATTTTACGTGATTTACAGTAAAGAACTCAGACTGGTCTTCCATTACTTGTTTTGACAAATCAGCTAAAGTGTTACAGTTACCTATTTGAACTTAGAATTTGTGCATAAGTGAATAAAAACATTATATAAATCATGATTCCAATGACTGTGAAAGACAAAATAACGCAGGTGAAACTGGAAAAATGAGAATATGGCGCAAAAGTCCATTCATTTTACAGATCCAGTTAAGACTGAGAGACCATCTAAAGGCTCAGGAACCCTGACCGTGTTTGCGTTCAAAACCTAGCTTGTCCTGTAGATTCACAATAACAGCTTTAAATCTGTATTGATAGAAGAGCTAAAGGCTAGTCTGAGTGGGGCCAAGAACAAAGTGGGTTATGGCTAGCTTAAAACAACATATGATAACAATTAATAGTGGCCCAAGCAAGTGGTATGAACCTTTATGTATCCGGAAACTTTGCATTACACAGTTATTTAGACATAATTACATATCTATAACATGTCAACGATGTAGCCACAGTGACGTGAGCCTGCTGTTACATGAGAAACCTTTTCATCTCTCAAGTGAAATCTTAAATCAACTCAAACGCTTGTGTTTCCTTTCTTTGACTTCTCTTGTCTCTTTCCTTTGTTTCTACAATTTTGATGCTCTCCTCCTAACCAAGTCACCTCCAGCTTTTTCATGACAGTTAGTCAATAAACTAACAGCATCCAGCAGGAGGAAGAACAAAGAAGTTAAAGGTGTACCACAAATAGAACAAGCAGCTCTCCTCCTCTGGTGCTTTTAGGAGCTGCTGTCGCTTTGAGATCTCTGTGCGGTATTACAAGTTTGTGTCAAACACAGATGTGCTAAGTCTCACTGTCACAAAGCAAAACGGTGAGTGAAAAGTTACCAGATGGGAATGTTGGCAGGAACAGGAAGAAGACTGCTGTAAAATAGTTATACATTTAAAAAAGGAACAATACAAAAGTCAATATCAAAATTACAATTACCTGCAGACCTAGGGATTTATTAAAGCTACAATGGTAAATCTATAAAACATGTTTTCATGCCTTTTAACAACATTCCAACATAGTACATCTATAAATATTTTGTGGAGACTGAAAAAAAGAAAAAAGGAATTATTGAAGTGGTTCTCTTACAAAAAATAAAAATAAAAACAACAACAACAAAAAAACAGCCAACGACACGGCTCGGGCCAAAACAACAACTGGACCATGTGGTTATCTCACTGATCCACAGCACTTCTGCATTTACCTTGGTCCTAAACTCATTACACACTCGCACATTTTACAACAGAACACCGCTGGTGTGAGAGGTTCTCTGCTCAATAATGTGAGAGGAAACAGCCGACTGCTACCACTTCAACTTTAGGACAAAAGAAAGTCCTAAGTTCCAAAAAGAAAAACACTGTTTGAAGTCACGGACAACAAAAAACAAGTTTGGACTCAGAAAATGGTGTTTTGAGCTCCTTGGTTTACTCTGGCTATGCGTGTTCCCATATAAGAGGGGCGTGGCCTAGGGATGATTGCCAACGGGAGGGGTGAGAGTTTTGATAGTGTTAGTGTTTAGCTTGTTTTTAAGTTTTGTCAATGCAGCTTTAAGTCTGCGGTGGCCCAAAAGGTTTGTCAAAATGCAAAGGCAAAAAGACATCAGCAAAATTTTGATTTGTGTTGCATTTGGTTAGTATTGCAGCTTTTGTTTTTGCGTTGTGGCTTTTGTAATTTGTTGAACCTTCTGGACCAACATGTAAGTTACTATATTTAGCAAGTTTTCATACCTGCACAGAAAATTCTTATTTTTATCTATAGACTTTTTCTTGTGTCACTGGGGATTTTTTTAGAGCTGTAAAAGCGCTTTTAGTTCATACCCGGCTTTCTATTGGATGTGTAAGCAGCGCGTATTGTAATAGACGCATTTAACCCTCGAGCTCTCTTCCCACCACAAGCATTTAAAATACAAAACATCAGCAAAAACCCAGCTGGTCCTGCAAGGTCACAAAATGACCAGAGAATTGCAAAACCATGGGTGATTCCGATAGTTCACGCGATAACAAGTAAAGAGAAAAATGGCAGCATGCATCCAAAAAGGTCTGTGGTTTATTTTCTGTGCTGTTTACCTTGGCTGTGGAGCTGTCAGTTTGTCAGGTAATGACATACTTTCTTTTTACTACATCAGGAAATGGAAATCTGCATTTGTCATTTTTTTAGGTTTCCAGGTATTTTACTAAACTTTTGTGTTTCACTTCCTGGCCCGAACGGAACTGCTGAGCTTGATGCATTCTGGCAGCGTGGCGCCTAAATAATAGACTTGCAGTTTAAATTTTGTGGAGCACAGCAACAATATACTTCTGGGACACGTCCACAGTTCGTGGAAACACACCTACCTGCAACAATTAATGACCTTGTATTATGCTTCACAAATGTTAACTCATTCACTGCCATTGATGACTAAAGTCATCATTTGCGTTTTTTTACTGTGTGGGTGTCGGAACGAGCCCCCGCACCGTGAGAACAAACATCTCAGCGCTAAAGCCGATCTTCATCCGTGTATGTCACACATCACGTGATCAGGAAGCAGAAAATCCATGTGTTAGGAGATCGTTTTGGGCCGCTGCTGTAAAGACATTGAGGCGCAAACCGGAAAAGGTTCTGCCGATCACAATTCAACAACGGATTATGAAAGAATGGATAATGCTCGAAACATGCGGATTCTTCCTGATGTAAGAGGTGAGTCTCTGCTTTGTTTTGATAGTTTTGGCATTGACATCATCCTAGCGTGCAATGTTCTGTGACTTGTAAAAAAACTGAAAATTTTGAAAAACGCTGGCAGCGAAGGGCTTTTCTGATCAGAAAACGGGTGGCGTCCGATGGAAAGGCCTGGTCATTCTTCTCAAAAGATGCTGTGTCTGCCCTGTTCCCCATCCCATAGCACTCCCAGGCAGCCCAGCCCTCCTTCTGCAGTCCTCCTCCCAGGTACTGTCCGACCAAGTGATGTTAACCCCCCTGTGTCCGGACTTCAAATTAATTAATGATGTATGAAGCTTTATACTAAACTACAGAAAACAAAAATTAACTCATTCGCTGCCAGCCGTTTCCTGATCGGTAAAGCTCTTCTCTGCCAGCGTTTCTCACCTTTTTTTCTGTTTTGTAAGAGTCACAGAATGTTGCGCGCTAGGATGATGTCGACGCCAAAACAACCAAAACAAAGCAGACTCACCTCTTACTCAGAAAGAATCCGCACATTTTGAGCTTTATCCGTTATTTCATAATCCGTTGTTGAATTGTGAACGGCAGAAGCTTTTCCGGTTCGCGCCTCACTTTTTTTTTTACAGCAGTGGCCCAAAACGATCTCCTAACACATTGACTTTCTGCTTCCTGTGTGACGTGTGCAGATGAAGATCGACTTTAGAGCTGGGATGTTTTTTCTCACGGTGCGGGGGCTCGTTCCGATGCCCACACAGTAAAAACATGCAAATGACAACTTTAATCGTCATTGGCAGTGAACGAGTTGAATAATGACAACATTATAGATGGTAGAGAAAATTATATGCTAGCCTTCGTTGTACATTTGTGCCCTTCCTCAGACAAATAAAAGGCGTAGGAATTAAAATATACAGAGATTAAGGAGTAAATAAAAAAGAGAAGTAAAGGAAAACAGGAGAAACTAGAAGACATGCGAGAGAACATTGTGTCAGCTGTACAAGCATGAGATTAACAGTATAATTTAGTGGAAGAAAGGTGCGTGAGCAGTGACATCAGCACTATTCACAGGTGTTACCTGCAGATACAACAAACAACCAACCACACTGAACCAGTTTGAGAGGCTGTCTGGCGTCCAGCTGACTACAGGCCTCGTCAACAAAGAAATATTTGTCTGCAAAACAGTAGAACAGGTTGTAAAAATGGACAACACATTGCTGGGTAATGGTACAGGTCATGGGTTGAGTCCAAAACACAGATTCTTCTTTTACTAGAGAACATCTGGTGATTAATGTTGGTCCACAAGTGGAAAAATAACAGAAAGCCTTGACATACCTCTCAAGTTCACATTACTACATATTCCAATAGAAGGGCAAATATTTGTAGCACATCCACTTCAGCCTTGGGTGCTCCTAGTGCAATCCACTAGCTTCACTCAGCGCAGTTACATGCACATTTAAGTCGAACTACGGCCATAATCGAGCTAATACCTGAACCAGAGATGGAAGCCGTTGCCGGAAAATCAGTGTAACATTACCGCAACAGTGCGTCTTAAATGCAACAGAGAGAGGTGTCACGATTACGTGGGAAGTTACAGCCGAGCTCCGGCTGGCAACTATATTGAAAATGAAGGTAAAAACGGGCAATAAGTTTCACTTTTCTAAACAGAATCAGCTGAGATGATGAGCTCCAGGAGCTTCTCTCCATTAGAGCTGGAGCTCAGATCACCAGAGACGGCACGAGATTGTGGAGGACACCTTTTGGAGTGGCTAGTCAAAAACAACGTAATGATCGCGGCTTTATTCAAAATAAAAGGCAAGTTATGTCCAAGATATACGGTAGTCCGCGGCAGCGCAGAGACCCCCCCCCCCCACCCCCTTTGTACCACCGTTGCAAATCTTGTGTAAAAAGGACACGATTATGCCACATTACCGCCACGGTCTGAACACTTCTAAAAGACCTAAGGCTCCCTGATGCCAGTTCAGCGTTGCGGCAAGTTGACGGCATTGTTTTGTAAAAATGGCTTTTGTTCTAACGGTAGCCTTCCTCAGAGCTTGCCGCTGTTGTCACACAACCATGAACAGAGACGATGGGGTCTACACATTTGATCACGCTTGGGCCTGTCATCGGCGAGGGGAGCACAGGCGGATAAACGGAGAAGCAAGTGACGCCGACAACAACTGTGAGCTCTGAGGAAGGCTACAGCGCTAGCCGAAACATCAGCAAAAACAAGGTAAAACAACGCTTTTGCTGCGTTGGAAAAAGAACCAAGTAATGCAGTTTGAGTCACACAGAATGAACGCACAAAAGAGGCTTTTGTTCTAGTTTGTTAGTTAACCGAATTATTGAATAAAGTGCGTTAGACTCCGTGATGTTGTATCTACATTTTTCCAGTTAGCCTATAGCGACAGAAATAAGAAACAAACGGTGGGAGGAGTGAAGCAGACGAAGAAAAAGCAGGATATTCAGAACGGCTGAAGGAACGGTCAAGAAGAACGCTGCAGCACATTTGACTCGCGATGTACAGTTTGATGGTGTCACATTGTGGTGATGATATCAGAAGACCGCTTCCGGGAGGGGGAGCACACAGATTGGACATAGCTCCGCTAAGCTAGGATGTCATTTAGATGCAGAGAAGTTTGCCTTTCTGACTGCATTGTCTGGGTCCCTTAGCTCGATTAGCAGTAGTCCAGTTCAAATCAACTTCAGCTGGACTAAGGTGCTTACATGCATTTTGGACTTTGGCTTTCTGATGCAGCATTTACATGCACTAACTCACTTGTCTAGTCAGAAGCTATCTCTATTTATCCAAACTGAGGCTGTTTGAAGAGATATTTAAAACTGAAAAGATAACATTTTATAGATAATATAATCTTTTCATCCAAGACCATTTCCACGGGATATTCAAGGCACATTATTAGTCAGTTCAAGAGTTCTGGTTGTGTTTTATGGACTTAACTATTACAAAGTGAGCATTTTGTTTAAAACAAGGTATTTTTTGCTACTTCTGTAGAGAACTTATGTCTTTCACAATAAGAGTCTCAAAAAACTTCTAAATATCTTTTAATAAAATTGCTCTCCATCTCCAGTAAGGTCAAAGAAAAGCAACAAACTAGTTCAACCCAGCTTTGGTAACCACCAGTTCAATAAACTCAAAACCCACAAACCTCGCAGAATATGGTGCCTCAAATCCTTGGAAGACCTACTTAGTGACTAGAAGTTCTTCAAATAAAGCTGCCAATCGTCGACTCTGTGGAGTATTCCTGGGACATTTAAAGAACTGACATGTCACTAATTTGTTTAATAAATTAAACCAGGACATCATAGGTTATTGGGTTCTGTCACAACCAAGTGATGTTCAAAAATAAAGGAAGACTGCAGAATTTAGTCTAATGGTACAGAGAACATCCATCCATACATTTATCCGCTTACCCAGAGTCGGGTCGCGAGGGCAGCTCTTCCGGGGGAATCCCAAGGCGTTTCCTGGCCAGGTGAGAGACATAGTCCCCCCAAGGTGTCCTGGGTGTACCTTTAGGCGTCATCCAGGCTGGACGTGCCCGGAAAACCTCACCAGGGAGGTGTCCAGGTGGCATCCTAACTAGATGCCTGAGCCACCTCAACTGGCTCCTCTCGATGTGGAGGAGCAGAAAATCTACACTGAGCCCCTCCCGGATGACCGAGCTTCTCACGCTATCTCTAAGGGTAAAAACTGCGGAGAAAACTCATTTTGGCCGCTTGTATCTGCGATCTCGTTCTTTCGGTCACTACCCAAAGCTCATGACCATAGGTGAGGGTAGGAACGTAGATCTTCTGACTCAGCTCTCTCTTCACCACGACAGACCGGTACAATGCCCGCATCACGGCAGACGCAGCACCAATCCGCCTATCGATCTCACGCACCATCTTTCCCTCAATCGTGAACAAGACCCCGAGATACTTAAACTCCTCCACTTGGGGCAGGACCTCATCCCTGACCCGGAGAAGGCATTCTGTCCTTTTCCGAATCAAGACCATGGTCTCAGATTTAGAGACCATTTCACTTAAAAATGTAAAAATTGGTTCTAGAGTGTATTTTTTTTATCTATATAAAATGAGACATTTGGAACCCATCCACTCCACTAGCAACTAAAACATCCTAATTAGATGATACTAATGAAAACCACATTAAGGTGCAGTGTTCCAAAATGACACCCAAGTTATTTGCGAACACTTTTTTTCCTCCTATTTAATAAAGTAACGTTTCACAGCGCTGCCCTCAGACTCTTACCCCTGATACTCAGAGCTATCGTCTCTTTGAAGTCATTTGAAGCAAAATTAGGTTGTTAAAAAATAAAAGATATACGGCCTGAGTTAAAACGCCAGAGGCCGTTTGATTTGGCTGCCGTCTTTGTGAAAACTCGTTTCATTGTGTACTGTTACGTAAATGTGGCGACTATTAAATTATAATTATCGCGTTTGGAAATTTTGCCTACGCTCTTATTTACACGACAAGCATGATGAGTGGCTGCAGATGAAAGTGATAGGGAATAAGATTTTTGATGAAGTACATTTTTGTGGTGACTGAGAATAAAGGCAGAGCTCTTGAAGGTTGGCTTGATGCCAAATTAACCTGATCTCTCCTCATGTTTTTGCTTTCTCTTCAAATATCTGAATGATGTGCTTCATTTTCATCTTTATTCTAGACACTTATTGGAGTTTCCCTTCTGGAAAAAGCACAATATACAATCTATAGGCCAGATGTGTGGAGGAGGAAAAGCAAGAACAGGACTGAACAGGTAGAGCAGCACGGCTCTGGCCCGCCTGGGGCTAACGATTTAATGAGAAGAAAAAAGATGAGCCACATGCTTCATTTTCCTGATCAGGCCTCTGCTTGGAAAACCCTACAAGTCACGTGTAGGTGGGCGTGTCCTACCTGTCAGTGTCACACCTGTCAGCCAGAGGCATGTCACCAACTCTCACTGACGGGGTGAGTTGTTCTTTCGCTAACGGGGTGCCTATGGCTGACGATAGGAGCAGACGTGGGGCCACATGTTCAGACTGGAACCAGATTTTATGTTAACAAACTTGTTGGAATGTTTAACTTTACCTGGAGTCTGGACCATGAGGAGATGAGCGTGTCTCTTTGGGGGGTTTGGGACTATTCTTGTGGCTTTTAGGTGTTTTCGGGCTCGAGACAATGGCTCTGTCCCAGACTCGGTGCCTGGATGATAGCCACGTGAACCCCAGGACCAACGAGACCAAGCCGGAGTTCTTCTACTGCGAGGAACAGCGCCTCGCGCTCGAGGCGCTCCTTCAGGATGGTCGCGAGGCTTTCCTCAAGTACCTTGAAGCTCGCGGTGTGCGGGGTTTCCTCTCCGACCTGGAGCTGGGGACTCTCACCGCCGCGGTGGAACCTTTTGACCCGGACTCGGGGCTTCTTCTAGCTAATGCAGACGAGGAGGAGGCGCGGGTGTCAATGCAGTACTGGCCGGAGCTGTCGGACACGTCCATCCCGCAGATGGACCTGGGCTGGCCCGATAGTGACTCGTACCGCGGGGTTACCCGCACGTCGGTGTACACGCAGCCACCGCTGGATGGTCAGGTGCACATCAAAGAGGTGGTCAGAAAAACCATTGCGCAGGCGCAAAAGGTAAGTGGGACCTCTTATAAGCACCTTGTGTGTCAAATAAGTCAATAACCCCATTGGACACATTTAACCACGAGCTAAATTATTACTCTGATTACCATTTAAAAGTATTTGGGATATACTTTTTTATTCTTTCCTTTTTATTTGGTCAGTTAAACTTAATAACTGTAGCTACAATGTAATGAGTTTTTTCATTTGAAATTGTTTTACTTAGCAAAGTTTGATTTTAATGTTTGCATAAAGTTGTGAAAGAAAAATATTAAATAAAATATATCAAAAGTATTACCTTTCCCCAGTCAGTTTGAATAATACACCTTTTAGTGGTCTTTAAACATATTTATGGATCCGTTTGTCATCAGCTACTATTAACATGTTAAAATGTTATTGAAGCTTTAGAAAAGCACGTATTTCTGCAGCGAATAAATGAGAACCCCCTCCAAAACAATCCTGTGATCAGAATAGGTCACATTCAGCATCGTTGTGTTAATCATTGATCGGGCAATTTTAAACTCTGATTTTTCTTTTTCATTTGTGATGGTGCCATCACCAAGCAGCAATAAATAATGTGACGTTGCTTTGGTTCAAGAACATCACTAGGAGCTAATTCAAACCATCGACATATAAAAATATGGACATAGCCTGCCCATTGTTCCGCGGGGGGCAGGTTGAAGCCAGAAATGGGAGGTTCCCACCACTGATTTATTTGACCGTGTTACAGGTCCCGTCACGCCCAGATAATCAAAAAATGGGGAAAGAGGTGGAGCTGATCGGTGGGACGGTTACGTTTAGAACAGGGTTGGATCAAATGAACCAGTGTAGCTACTAGCTAACTTAGCTAACCCAAGAAGCCAAGAAAGGCTCCAAGGACTGGCGTAGCCCACCCGCATGGCCGACTGGCTCCTGTGTGAGGCTGTGGTCATGCTGGTCGCCTGTGAAGAAGATCTAATATGGACCGGAACTATAAATTACAAGCAGAACCTCAGACCGATGCGATCGTAGCCGGGCGTCGTGGCCTTTTACGCTTAGCCTGGCAGGTGAGTAAGTAAAGCCTGGCGGGCCGCCAGGCTTATAAAGGGCTGGGGGAAACCCTGAATGTAAACCAGATCTATTAAACCTAAAAGGGTTTTTGAACCAGGCTATAAACATGTTTATTTCTGCTGTGAAATCGGCATTTTTAACATGGGAGTCAATGAGGATTTGCTCACTTCTGGTACACCCCCTGGAGGATGAAGGTGGAACTGCAATTTTGGCCACTTCCATGTTGGCTTCGTTATTGCCCCAGAATGATGGGGGCTCATTTCAACTAGCAAAGAAAGATCTTTTTATGTGGGAACATTAATCATTTTTAGGTTAATCAATCATTTTTAAAATGCATATCTGAAATTTGCATTATTGGGTTAGCCATCAAACTCAGAACCATCACTAAAACATTTAGGTTTGCGATCAAAAATACAATTTGTATTCAGAAATTTTTCAGAAACCTTTGTCAGAACACAACTGAACGTACATTTTTTATGACAAGTCGAGGTCTGGCTCATTTTCCAATACATGTTCAAAGTGAATTCCTGAAATTCTAACCTGCTTGCTCATAAAAGTAGATTTTTGTCAGAATGGACCTGCTCCACCAAGACTGCCAACAAACAGCATTTAGCAGCTTTTCACAAAGCTTTTTATTCCATCATATTGACTTAATGAAGCTCTGAAATGAGTTCTTAAGGTCCGAAAGTACTGTCAGATGGATTTTAGTCATACTAGTAAAAACCAACTCTTCAGATATTATGTTTAGGCAAATCAACTCCTTCATGTTGATTCAAAACGAGCAGCTCTCAGACTATAATAGCAAAGTACAGTCCAGCTGGGACATTAAGGGTAAAGTGCAGCTTGATTAAGCTGTTTTATTGGACCCAAGCAGAGCTCTTCCTTTTAACCATACCAGCAACTCTGAAGCCTGTGTGGTATGTTGAGTATTTGCATGAGGTTTGTGCAATATGCTGCAGAGCTGCAAGGTATCGCGTGTGCTCGAGTGTCATTGGTGCGTCGGACGCATCTGAGGCCCTGCGTTTATGGCATGCTTTGTTTGATAGCAGCTGCTCTCAGTGACAAATTATTTGCCTGGATCTCTTTAATGAAAAGCCATGAGTCATATCAGTCATAAACATGCACAGAAATGACATTTTTATCAAATATTTAGATTGATTTAGGACTTTTGTAAGTAAAATGGTACATCCAGACCAACAAATTTAAAATGATATCCTGCTGCACCTAATCAAAGCTAATGTTATGATTGTGCGTTCTCCTGATTGAAGTTGCAATTTGTGGTGTTCCAGGTAATAGCAGTGGTGATGGATCTCTTCACTGATGCCGACATCTTCAGAGACCTACTGGATGCATGTTTCAAACGGAAAGTGTCTGTTTACATCCTGCTTGAACGCACAAACCTACCTCATTTCCTGTCCATGTGTCAGAGGGCCAACATGCATGCTGGGCACCTCAAGGTTAGTGGCTGTCATTCATATTGGTGTGTCCGCTTCACATTTTACACTCTGTTCTTCAAAGTTAAAAGGAATGGGCCTGATTTGAGGTTATGCACAATAAAAGCACAAGTTAAAGACACAATGTGTAGTTTATTTTTACCGAAATGATGCCCAGTTGTTGAAAAATATTGGCAGTCAGATAGGCCTGGGAGATAAATCGATTAATTAAAAATATTTGTTGTGGGTGATTTTTATGTAATAGCTCCTTTTTGGTCCCCCGGAGCTTCCGTAGCGTTAGTTTCACGTAACCGGGACAACAACGTCACAGCACGCACACGAAGCAGCAAGAGCAAGCGACTCTATGGTCACCGGTGAGAGTGGGAAGTTTGTTCCTAAGAAAGGAATTAATCATCCATTGTTTGGAACTGGTTTGGGTTTGCTGCGACGGACGTGGAGCGAGGCACTTTTATTCCAAAAGGGTGTTCATTTATCAATTATTCATCACAGAAATGAGCGTTGATTAAATACAAAACAAACTGGCTTTAAGGTGCCTTCCATTTGTACTTATTGCTATTCTTAATAATTGAGGGGGAGAGAGAATTGGGGGAAAAAATCGTAAATCGAATAAAAAAAATAATTCAGAGATTTTATTTTTAGGCCGTATCGCCCAGCCCTACAGTCAGGTCTAAAATACATGCAAGCGGGTCTATGTCTCTGGGCGACGCCATATTAGATGTCATGTTTCCTTCTACAGGAACCCATGAGGACAAAATGCATTTACTTATTAGTAACAAATGGTTATAAACATTTGGACATTCTTAATGTTGTTGTTTTACACATTTACCTCATCACTTGTTGCCAGCGATGAAATGGAGTCTGATGTTCTCGTTATTTTGCTAAAGTTTGCAATCCCCGGGCCTTTTTGACCCTAATGGGCCTCTGCTGGTAAGGTCTTATTATAGAACTAAATACTGGTTGCTTGCAATGATTTAGGTATCTACTGCCCCCTATTGCCAGGAAAAATACACACCGTCACTTTAAACAACGTGTTTAGACATGTGAGGATGTGGAACTGGGACATGGGTCATTTAAAACTCATTGAAAGCAATACTATAGAGATTCAAACACTTTAAGCAAGAGCTATTCAATTCTGGGCCTGGAGGGCCGGTGTCCTGCACCTTTTGGTTTTATCCCTGCTTCAACACACCTGATTAACAGGCATCTGCAGAGTCTGATGAGCTGCTGCACAGGCGATTCAACCACTGAATCTGGTGTGTTGGATTAGAGAAACCACTAAAACGGGCTGAACACCAGCCCTCAAGGCTCGGAATTGAATAGCCATGCTTTAAGCTATTCCTTTCTGACTGGTTTCAATAGTTCTTGAGACATAAACTTCAGCAACTTCACACGGGACAGCACTCTGTAGCCCTCTGCTGACCAGAAACAGTTTTATGGCTCAGGTAGGGACATTAGTGGGAGGTCTCTGTTTTACAGCATCAGCACCTGTGCCGGTCGCTAATATAAAGTTTAGCAGTTAGCTTTTTCAGTTCACCAACTTCAATAAAAAGCACAAGAAGATGAAGAATTTAGCTGTTTTGTTGGCATAAAGGCAAAGCCTGGTAGTAAAGTAAGAGAGTAATGTCCAGCGGTAAAATCGGCACAGCTTACACTAATTTGAGGAAGCTGAAGGAGGTTATGACACCTCAGACTGATAGTGACCTGGCTTTGTTGCAACTGGACTTGTAAGTTTAGCATTTTTGGGTCCAACAGTGTGGATCTTTGTACGTTGTGGTTTATTTTAGGACCAGTTCGCTCGTGTTGGTGACACTTCGTTGTTATTGATAATTGAAGCAGGTTATTTCAGGGTTGTTTACGACTGTTGTAATTCTGCTTTCAACCAGTTGGAGGGGGAAGTGGGGCACTTATTTAATGTTGCTTTAAAGAAATGTTCAAACCAAGATCACAATTTTCTTATTTCTGCTTACCAAAGATCTTACCAGAGCGGTTGGCCCAGTTGTTTTAAACCATGAACTCAGTGAGCTGCTCGGTGGCTCGGAGCAGTGTTTGATGGGTAGAAGTGACATCATGAAGATATGTTCAAGCTTCAAATGTTTGCAGCTAATTATCTTGTTTGAACAGATGCATTTGTCACAAAAATTATGTGTTTTTGTGCTCCAGCTAATGTTGGACAAACCAAACCAGAATCTTCTACAACCACATGCCAATCAGTAGAGTGACGCCATCGACAGAGCTGGTAGAAGAAGTAGTAAATATCATTTCTATAGCGCCTCTCAAGATAAAAATCACGAGGTGCTTCACAAAAACAAAAAATGTAAAAATATAAAAAGAATTTAGAAAATTGTTAAAAATATATTTAAAATGAGCAAAAAATAGACTATTGTGTTTAAAGAAAATGTTAAGAAAGAGAGAGTGAATAGGAAAGAGGGAAATCAGTGGATCCTGAGGAAGGTGGAATATGTGGGGAGAGCAGAATAAAGAGAGAGTGGTGAAGAAGGTCATACAAAAGCCAGCTTGAACAAGTTAGTCTTCAGCTGTTTTTTAAAGTACCGTAAATCCTCTAATACAGGCCTGTATTCAATTAACGGCCGGGTCTCATATTTTGGCCGGTGTCAGAGTCGGCGGAGGTGAATAATGGCCGGTCTCTTATTGTGGCTGGGTGGAATGTGGTAACAAGCAAGTACGGGGGGCGGTTGTGTCATCGTCTCACTTTTGATTTGCCAGTGATAGACCGCGAGGGTAACTTTAACCGTGCGGAGACGAAGAGGAGGCGAAAATTTGATATCAAGTTCAAAGAGAACGTGCGCTGCAGAACACTGGGGAGCAGTAGCAGGGGTTGTACGAACTAGTCGACTTCACTATAGTGACTTTTTATGCCTGTCATCGACTAGTCGCTGTCACGTGATAATGACCGGCAAGATGCAGCCCTCGGAAAAGACAGCAGCCTGCTGTCAGCAGGTGACAAGCTCCTGCGCTCGGGGGTGGGGGGTGGGGGGGGTTGGTGGGGGGCCGAGAGTCGGTACTGACACGCGATCGTTCATGTCGGTTCATTTCCTTTAATGTTTGGTGTCTTTTATTTGCGCCTAATGTGTTTCGCTGCTGTGGAGCGGGGCGCATCACCTTGTCCTCCAGTGGCGCACCGATCACTGATGCGGCCGCCAAGCAGCGAGCACTCCGCTGTTTTTGCGGTCGGTAGATCTTTTAGAACTGCAGTTCAAAGGTAACTCATAAGGTGAATATATATGAACCCAGGTAGCAGTTTTTCTTTAGGATTGAGAGGAGATGCAGGAAGATAATAAACAGGCAGGACAGAAAAATAGTCAAATAAAAACAAGTTAGTTTTTGTACCTGCTGTTGCAACAAACAGACACCATTGAAGGTAATCAGAAGTGAGGAACAGAAAATGAAATAATTATTTTAATGTTTAGAGCAGCAGGAACTCTGAGAGCCTGCAGGCGCATCAGTGAGTTTGCAGCCGCTGCACAGGGGGAGGGGGAGGGGGCTGAAGCAGAAACTACCGTTGTTAAAAGAAATGTGTTTATCTTTGAAAATGTGGGCACAATTTTAATTGTTAAAAACTCCAGCGAACCATTAGTTCATTTTTGCTCAGATAGAAATAGAGGCCTGCCTCTAATTCTGGCCCTCCTTCCAATAAAGGCCTGGAGCTTGATGAGCTTGAGTCAAATACAGGCCCGGGCCTGTATTAGAGGATTTACGGTAGTCCACTGATCTCAGGCTCAGGGGGAGAGAGTTCCAGAGTCTGGGGGCCAAAGCAGCAAATGATCTGTCACCTTTGGTGTTTAGCCTGGTGCGCTGCACAACCAGTAGGCTTTGATCACTGGACCTCAGGGACCTGCTGGGGGTGTAGGGACTAAGAAGATCACGAGTGCAAGATGGTGCTTGTCCATGTAAGGCCCTATAGACCAGAACCAGGATCTTGAAATGAACCCTGAAGTTGACTGGCAGCCAATGAAGCTGGAGGAGAAGCAGGGTGATGTGGGTGTGTTTGGAGGACTTGGTCAGAAGCCGAGCACAGGCATTCTGAACCACCTGTAGATGGTTCAGGGAGGTTCTGCTCAGACACGTGAAAAGAGAGTTACAGTAGTCTAAGCGTGAGGAGATGAAGGTGTGGAGAACAGTCTCAAGTTCAGAGCGGGACAGAATGGGACTCAGCTTAGCAATGTTCCTGAGCTGGAAGAAGGAAGAGCAAACAAGAGAACTGACATGAGAATCCAGGGCGAGAGCTGGGTCAAAGGTCACGCCAAGATTCCTGACGGAAGGTTTGGTGTGAGAAGCAAGCTGACCAAGAGAGTCTCTGACTTTGGGAACCAGCTTGTCTGGGGCACAGATGAGGATCTTAGTCTTATCTTCATTCAGCTGTAGAAAGCTCCCAGCCATCCAGGTTTTGATAGAGCCTAAGCAGGTGTGTAACAGCGGCAGCTTAGACATCTCATGGGGCTTAAAGGAGATGTACAGTTGGATGTCATCTGCATTAAGATGGTAGGAGATTCCTTTGAAGGAGCTCAGGATGTGCTGAAGAGGAAGCAGATAGAGGAGGAAGAGCAGAGGCTTCAGCACATAACCTTGTGGGACACCATGGTTAAGGGAGGTGGTGGAGGACCTAAACATGGAGACGGCCAACGAAAAGGAGCGCTCAGAGAGATAAGAGGAGAACCACTCCAGAGCAGATCCTGATAGGCCTACCCAGTCTCTCAGCCTCTCCAGTAGCAGGTGATGGTCAACAGTGTCAAAGGCTGCAGTCAGGTCCAGCAGGACCAGAACAGAACAGTCCCCTGCATCACTGTGAGTCAGAAGGTCATTAGAGACCCTAAGAAGAGCTGTTTCAGTAGAATGAGCTCTACGAAAACCTGACTGGAAGCTATCATAGATGTTATGTTCATCAAGAGCAGCTGTGAGTTGGTTAGCCACAACCTTTTCCAAGATCTTGGAAATGAACGGAAGTTTAGAGATGGGTCTGAAGCTGCTATGGAGAGAGGCGTCAAGACTCGGTTTTTAAAGAAGAGGGTGGATTACAGCGTTCTTAAAGTAAGCAGGGACCTGACCAGAAACCAGAGAAGCATTAATTATAGAGAGCACTTTGGGACCGATGGACTGAAAAGCACTTTTAAACAAAGATGAGGGTAAGATGTCGAGGGGGCATGCAGAGGTCTTCATAGAGTTAACTAGTTTGGTTAACTCAGGCAAAGAAACAGGAGCAAAGCTATCTAGGCTTTTGGGCCTGGTTGGAGTCGGGAGAGGCAGCGATAAGGCTGAAGGAGAGATGCTAGATCTAACCTTATTGACTTTGTCCACAAAGAAATACAGAAAGTTCTCACAGTCTGCAACAGAGTTGATGGAGGCTGTAGGAGAGGCAGGAGAGATGATACTGCTGATGGTGTTTAACAGCACCTTGGTGTTCCCTTTGCTCTGGGACACCAGGTTGGAAAAATAAGAAACCCTAGCGTCTCTGACTGCAGAGTTAAAGGATGTCAGAAGATCCTTTAGGTGCAGCAGATGAACGTGGAGATGGGTTTTCTTCCACAATCGCTCAATTTTTCTGCACTGGCTGCGAAGGCTGTCATTAAACCAGGGATAGGGTTCACTGCAGGAACTGATCTGGTTCTGACAGGACAGATATTGTCCAGAATGGAGAGGCAGTGCTCGTTAAACTGAGTAGTTAAGGAATCTGGGTCGTTATCAGAAGAACAGGGTGGATCAAATGCAGCAGAAAAATTGCTAGCTGTGCTCTCATTAAGAAAACGAGAACTAACCAGACGTCCAGCAGGAGGTGGGGATGCAGAAACTGACAAGTTAAAGTAAATTTAATGGTGATGTGACATATTAACGTCCTCAGGACAAACACTGACAGCATTTAGACTCAGGGTAAAAACAAGGTCTAGTGTGTGTCCCCTTGTGTGTGTGGGGCCAGAAACATGCTGGGTAAAGCTGAAGGTGTCCAAAAGGCTGGAGAAATTCATGGCAAAGGAATCAGAGAGATCCTCAACGTGGATGTTTAAGTCACCAACAATCACCAGTCTGGACAGCTTCACAGTGGAGGATAGAAAGTCACTAAACTCCTGAAGGAAAGAACTGTTTGGACCAGGTGGACGATAGACCACAGCACAGTAGAACGGGTCCTTACGCCCGACTTTAATCAGCTGCAGTTAAAAGGAAGCAAAGTGACCAGAGGTTGTAGAGCTACATGGAAGATGGTCTCTGAAAACAACAGCTAGGCCTCCACCATGACCAGAACCACGGGGCTGGCTAAGAAAAGAATAACCACTCGGGCAGAGTTCAATCAGACCAGAATAATCAGATGTTTGCTGTCAAACTTCAGTCAGAAACAGAAAATCCAGGTTTTTAAAGAGAATTAGATCATTGAGCAGGAAGGACTTATTGTTAACAGAGCGGGTATTTAATAGAGCCATGCTGAGTGAGGAGGAGGAATCAGAAACTACAGAAACAGCTGGAGTTAGTGGATGTAAATTAGCAGGGTTAGATCCACGGTGTTTATAAAAACCACTTATGGGGGGAACATGAGGAGAAACCACTGAGGAATGAGGATAAACCGACCTTAAAAAACTTGGACGGAGAAACCGCGCCGCAACGCGGCCTGGCAGAAATGCGGAAGTGGCGCTCAAGTCGCCAAACAAAGGACAAGAAGCTAGAAGATCATGCCGATGTTTACTAGATAAACCACGCTTTAAGAGAAGTCTTATTCTCACCTGGATTCCTGCTCGTTTACCTCTTTTCCTCCAACGTTTTCCCGGGACCGGATAAACATCGCTGGAGGCGCGCTGGATGGGATCGTCGTTTGGCTCCGGGCCAGTGCGCCACTCAGATAAACAAACGGGGAGGTACGTCCTCGGTGCATCTTGGGCGATCGTGAACGAACGGAAGAAAAACAGAGCCTGGCGATCATAGGAAATGGTAGCAGGGACACTACTGAAGAGGATCGCAGACAGGAGCAAGGTGGAAAAGAGGAGGTTAGTGGAGAAAAGTTTGAAAAAGTGGCCGGTGACTGCGGCTAAGCCAAACACAGGTGCCATCTTGTTCCCAACCCCAGACAGATCTGGTACCTACACTTGGCCTAGAATGCTAGACAAACTGTGGTGGTAGCTAAATATTATACTCTGCAGGGCGGTCTAGCCACCCTCCTTTGTAGCCTTGGCAGGTTGACCATTGGCCTGAACACTTTTAGGTCTGACGAATCACCAAAGCTGCAACACAGAAAAACTACCAAGATGGCGTCTACTCAAAAATGGCACTCATTTGAAACGGCTTCGGTATCAACACTTGGGCTTTTCTTTGAGACCTGAGCAGATAGAGGTACTTTTTCGACGGTGAATAGTGGACTGCTCCTTTGACTGATTTCTGTGGCGATGAATACGTCATGGTGTTCATTACTCTGATTGGTCCTAGCGCAGTCCAATTGCATGCAGGGACAGTTTGAAAGACAATCGTAGATTCTGCCACTATGACTTAGCTGTGATCAGACTATATTTTCATATATAGGATGGCTTGCCAGGTGAAGCTACACTGGTTTGCAAAGCAAGATTTGAAAATTGTGGTAAGATTTTTAAAACACGAAACCCTACAGCAGGGCTATTCAATTCAGGGCCTCGAGGGTTGGTATCCAGCAAGTTGTGGTTTTAACTCTGCTTCAACACACCTGATTTCAATCAGCAGGTGATTAACAGGCCTCTGCAGAGCCTGATGAGCTGCTGCACAGGTGATTCAACCACTGAACCACTGAATCTATGGTGTTGGACTTGAGAAACCACTAAAACGTGCTGGATACCGGCCCTCGAGGCCCAGAATTGAATAGCCCTGCCCTACAGGTTGATTAAAAATCACAAACTTAACAGTGTTGGTCCAATAGAGTGTGGTGTGCTGCTACATGGCAACACACAAACTGATTTTACTCACTAATACGCAGATGGGAAATCTCACAATTCTTAAGATTGTAGGAAGATTTGGATTCTGGGACTTTTTATACCTGCTTCTATGTATCCATGTGGTAACCACAGCTAACCATCATCCAGAGGGATTATAAAGTGTTTGCTATAAATGTTGAGATATATTACTGCAATGACTGACTTACTTGTGAATGGAGATTACTCCTTGGTCCAACAGAGGGTAGTGTCATGATCACATGTGGAATATCCGCTGTGCCCCGGCCGGCTTCAGTCGCAATAAAAAGTTATAATTTTATGTCTAGGCTAAAAGGAAGTCTGTGACAGCGCTGAGACTGGTGCCACACCTCCTTTATACCGCCATTGCATAATCTTTAGTAAAAAGCACACGATCGCAACCGCCACGGTCTGACCACTTATGAACGACCAAAGGCTACCTGATGCCGGCTCAGCTTGGCAGAAAATTGGCTGCATTGTTTTATGAAAGAGGCCATTATTCTCTTTGCTAGTTTTAAATGATCTCATCAAGACTTCTGGCTCCAGTAGGTAAGAAATTGAATTAGAAAATGTTCTCGTTAAGCAGCCACAGTACTGTGCTAAAGTTTTAGTCAGGTGTGAAAAACACCGTAAACAAAGAATGTCTTCATAAATTGTATTTTTATCAATTTGCAAAATGCAAAGTGAGTGACCACAGACATCCAGCCAAAGTCATTCAGAACTATCTTCAGCGTTAGGAAGAACCATAAGTCCTGGAAGGTCTGGCCCTCACAGAGCCTTGATCTCAACATCTTGTGTGTGTCTGGGATGTCATGATGTGATGACGTATGTGAGGAAGCCTACATCCACAGAAGATCTGTGTACGTCCGCTTAGCATGATCCGTGAAATTCCATTGCTTGGTTCTTTTCTAAACACAGCGTAGTAAATATTGGTTTTCATCATTTAAGCTGATACGTTTCAGCTAACGCTGTGGCTTTCCTCAGAGCACCACAGAAAAGAACCAAGCAATGAAGATTTGTGTTCAGTTCTCCAAGATGTTTGGAACAACCTACCAGCCCAGTTCCTTAAGTGGACCTAGAACAACTAATGCTGTTTTGAAGGTAAATGGTGAATGATTTGATTTAGATTTATTTTCAGTTCATTCTCTATTTTTTGTTGATTGATTGATGAAAATAAGTGGCTAACACTTCCATTTTGGGAAAAACTCTTGGTTAACATCATTTTTTTATGTTCAGTGCTGCACTGTTAGCATTAGAAGCTGACCAATATGGTTTTTTTAAGGTCGATGCCGATACCAATTTTTAAAAAGGGTTGTTGCCGATAGCCGATATCTAAAGCCGATTATTAAGATTTATTGACATAGATAAGTCAATAAATCTCTTAATATTTGTTGAACTTCAAATATAAAAACAAACTCAAAACATTTAAAAAAAATAACGGTGTGTTGGGGTCCTCAGGGTTCTTCAGTTTAGTAGTGGCGGCAGGTGCCTGATTTTATTAATTATTTTGTCAGCCTTTAAAAATAATTTCAGCCAATATGGAAAAAATTGAATATATTGGTCGGCTTCTAGTTAGCATGCAGGTCCTACACATCAGAAAAGCTTCCATCTCCAAGTACCAACCAGCGAGAATTGGTTAAATTAAAATAAAATGACCAAAAAGCTGATTTTGTCCTCCTAGGTCTGAGGAGAACTCTAGAAACTTAGCCACAGCTGCCATTTAAAGTATATGTTGCATTTCGTTGAGTAATTTATATCATGCAATCATATTGCATCATAAACAACACCGTCGTCTATGTGTGATCCACCATAGTCTTGATTTGGGTCGTTCTGCAGAATAAAGTTCGCTCCCAAATTTTTTGTCTGTAGGGGAAAAAACAAATATTTTAAACACCTTAAGCATTTTCATGTTGTTTTACATATTTAAATAAACCCATACGGGTCATGGAGATCAGCACGATCAGGAGTGCGTGAGACAAGTCGTGCACAAACACTGTTTTGAGTTCCGTCTGGGTCTGGGGGCAGAAAAACCCACCGTGTTGGACGTTTCTACATGTGTCTGGTACGACATGGTAACCATTTCAGTTTAGCGAGGTTTGTCTTTCTGTTTCATCAGCTCTGTTTTTCCCTTCATGTAAAGGTAAACATTGTGCTTTCTGCCGGGATGCCTCGGCTCGCCTGTCTCCCTTTAAATTGCAGTCCTGCCCACAGTGATGTGTCTGCACAGCGTGCATTTGCCCTGAAGTTGCCCTACTTCTAAATCAGCCAAATGTTATATAGTGCAATCTCTCTGTGTTTGGGAAAGGTGGCTTGTTTATCCATTCCTTTGGCTGATCGAGTAACTCTGAGTGACTGCTGATCAACCCAAGAGTTTTCTTATTAATGTTGTGCATTTGTGTGATTCATTTAAACAGAATCACAGCTGGTATTTCAGTGGCACATGGTGAAGCTTGTGTGTGTCACACAGTTAATTTCTGTTTGGTTCTCCCCGGAGGGCGACGCGAGGCTCAGCTTTGTGCATCACAGTGCATTATTGGGAGCAGCATCTGGAGCCGAGCCTGTTCTGTCGGACAAAATTACCCAACCTTCTATGATGCTAATGGTTCTGTATACAGAAACACTGAAGAGCAGCTAACACCACGTCTCCCTGCGTGACAAGGCAGCAGGAAAGCTGCAGCTGAATGAGAAGGTGGCTGGCAGGAAGAGGAAGACGAGTGTGACAGATTGAGACTTTTGCTACGAGCCGTAAGAGAGGGTGGAGGGGTGGATGAACAGGATGGGAGGAGGAGCAGATGAGTTGACATATAAGTGAGAGAAAGAGGAATGTTGCACTTCAGCAAGCTAGAAAAGTGTCAGTTTTGCAAGAAAGTTTCTAAATAAATTTGAAATCTCCAGAGGGGATCCTTCAACTTGCCAGTTTCAGTCTGTGTTTGAAAATGTGCATATTTCACGTCTTCCTGTGACAACAGGAGGGTTCATCCGAACGCATGCAGACAAGGGCGGATTGTTGACTTATCTAATCTGTTTACCAAAAGAAAGCTCTGTGACAGAAGTGGAAAGTTAAGGGTGTGACGAGTGTGTCGGGTCGGGTGTGAAACGCGGCTGTGCCAGGGACTACGAAACAAAGCTGTTACACGATCATTTAGTTGCATCCCAGCTGGGTGTTTCTGGAATATTTCACACTCGGTTCAATCTGACGATCATGATCGTTCCCAAAGAAGTCACAGCTGTGTGAAAACGCAACACGTGGTGAAAAAAGCACTCAAAGCAGCAGGAGCATGCAGGAAATGTACAATTAGGTTGATGATACTGTAGGAGACTCTAGGAAGGTCAGAATTCCTCCTCAGTGCTTCAAAGAAGGAAGTGGAAAAGTACTGACTGTAATTTCCATACACCGACTGTCTATCTTAAGCGCTTTTCACACATTCTTGTGCTTTATTGGTGCAAAAAGGAGGAGTTTGTGCTTTTCACACATGACACCATTGAATGTGTTGTATTGTTTGGACTCTGATCCATCTGTCTGTCTGTGTTTTAGCATCTTCGGGTTCGCTGCACAGGAGGAGCAGAGTTTTACACTCGGAACTGTACCAAGGTCAGAGGTCAGATGGGCCATAGGTTCATGTTCGTTGATGGAGACAAGGCTGTGTCTGGCTCCTACAGGTCAGTGTTCCCCGTGTGTGTAGCATAAAACGGCAGAACAGATCTTTGAAAAGACAAAAATGTTTTTATATGCCTAATTTGACTTTACCTCTGTGATTTGGGATGGAAAAATGCAAAAATAATAATTTGTTTATTCCTAAATTTAAATAACATAGAAGTCAAACTAGTTATACATTCAGAATGAACAAAAGAAACTGTTGGCTGAGTATTTAGAGTCATTGAAACAAACACTGCTGTATGAATTCTTGGGTTTTGTACTTAAAATATTTTAAGCTTTTTTTTGTCATTGGCTAAGTGTTATCGAGACTTTTTGTCCTGATGGAGCATGACATTTTTACCAAACACCTTCAGCAGCAGAAAACTAGTTATTTTCTTTTTATTGTTTAAAAACAGATTCACCAGTTCTAGTTTTTGTGAGTCAGTATGAATGTCCAGTATTAGCACGGCTCTGACCAAGGGCTGGACGATATAGAAAAATAGTATATCAATAAAAAAAATTATATTGATCGATATCGATAATTGTTGAAAAATATTTTAAAAATTGTAGAAAATAGATTTTACGTGCAGCCCTGGCCATTTTATTTCTGGTATTTTTTATTTTTCTCCACCTCTTCTCGCTGAGACATCTTGCTGCCTCATGTTCTGTTTTGGTTTGAGAAGGGAGGGCCTGGTGATGTAGTGTGCCGAGTCTGCGGTTTTGATTGGTTAGGAGTAAGTTGTGAGTCTAGTATGCTGCTATCTGATAGGTTATAATAAAAAAAAAGAAAACTTTTTAATTGAAGTTTTATCGACTCATTTTTTCTATCACACCACATGTCTATCTATACCATACCATACTAATTTATTTAAAGAGCACCATTTCAAAATAGCATGGCAGCAAACCAAAGTGCTGTGCACAAAAGAGCCAAATGCTTGAACAAATCAGTAAAACACAATGAATGCATGAAAATCAGGTAAAATACATAAAAGCATAGCATAAATAATCAAGAATAAAAATTCCTACTAAAAACAGGAGATAAGAGAACAGTTAACGGCACTATCAAAAATAAAAATAATGCGACGAATGATAAAAACCATTTGAAAAGGCACAAATAAAACCAAAAAAGCTACAAGATGGTGTAAGGTGTTAAAAGTGAGCTACTGAATCATAAAAACTAAATTAAGAAAAATTAAGAAATAAATACATTGAACTATTGCATTATCGTCCAGCCCTACTCTGACCTCCCCATGCCAACGTCAGTCTAAAGAATATGTAGCGTCCTTTGGTTTTACATCAGTCGTGCTTTAACACAGCACCACTCTTTGCTGAGCTGGGAGTAAGCTAGCCCAACAACCAGTGAAGATGTTTACAATCTCTTGAATTACTTATACTTACTGTTTATGTAAGACAATGTAACATAAGTATGTAACCATAGACTAACTTGGGCTCATTGTTTCTGTGTTTTTTTTAACCACCAGTAATGTAATTAAAGCTGGTCAGAGTATTACCTTCCCAATTTTTTACTAATAAATTCATGAACACCGTTTCGCCTCTGAAGGTGAGTCCCAGGGCAGCTGTGGCTACATTGTAGCTCATCACCATCAGCATGTGTGAATGGATGAAGGATTCACTGTAGTGTAAAATGCTTTGCAGTCCTGCGACTCTAAACGGCGCTTTACAAGTGCGGGTCACATATGATATATTTATCGTTTAAACGCGGTTGAAGATGTCGGTTTTCAGGCTTAACAAATCAAATCGTGATCTCTGTTTGTCGACTGTTTAAAGACTGGGACCCAACACTGAACATAAAAATTCACCTTAACATTAATGCACTCATGGTATGTCTGCAAACCTGTGGTATAAAAAGCACAAATAATCCAAAAATATGAACAACTGGATTGAGAATAAATTATTGAAGGATAACGAATATCGAGGGCAAAACATTACAATCGAGACGTCATTCATTATCATTGTTTCATATTGAAGTGTCAAAATTTCTGTGGATATTATGAAATTACTTTCAGCTTCACTGTTTTATTTGTGGTATTTATTTATTTTAATACTCATAATAGAATATTAATGTACACAAATTTTTTTAAAGCAATATAATCCTACGGAAGTACAGCTAATTAAATCTTGCCAACGGTGCATTTGAGAACAGGGTAGTAAAAAATGGGATTTTTGGTTTCAAAGCTTAAACCGGTTTGATTCCATTCACTAGCCAATTGTTTAATGAAACTAATTGCTTTTGTAATAAATTTGCCAAATCATTATTTAACTAATTACCGTTCTTGCATTTGGGTACATTGTAAGGTAGACTAATGTTGTGTTTGCTTTATCTAGTTTCACTTGGATGTCCTCACGGTTGGATAGTAATCTCATCACAGTGATTACCGGCCAGACTGTAGATGTTTTTGACAAACTGTTTCGCTTCCTTTATTTGAGTTCCACTGCTGTTGACCTGCACCAAGTCGCCACAAAACCTGAACCTGAGCCAGAATCCCGACCCCAAGTTGCTGCTGTAGCACCACCTTCTGCTGCTGTCGCTAGAAAGATGTACAACCCCAAATATGCTCTGGTTGCCTTGAGCAACCCCAGCCCCACCACTTCGGATTCCAATGGTGGCCCAAAAGACCTTGAGGTTCCAGAGAAATCCAAGAAGAAAGGTCAAAAGAAGTTGGCTGAGAGTCTTGTGCCAGATGCTCCTCCCCTTCATCCTGGACTAACTAATCTAGAAAAAGCCAACTTAATCCCTTACCTTCCCATCTGGCCAGAACCTGACCCACCAAGTGATGTAATTGGGTTTATTAACATTCGGGATGTCAGCAAACCAACACAAGTCCATCTGCAGCGTTCAGAGATGTTTGAAACCAGCCAAGCTATCAAGTTTAGCAGTCCTTTCAGCAAACCCAAGGAAATCTTACCAGAGGTTGCTACTCCAAGACAGCTAATTGTTAAACGTGAGGAAACAAACAAACAACCACAAAATGAATCAAAATCTAAGGAGTTAACGATCAGTACTAAACCTCCTTGTGGAGACAAAAGTAAAGACAAAGCACCTGAACAAAAGTCACTTCAGTGTAATCAAATGTCTGTATCTGAAAAGGATGAGACTAAGGGTCTTGAAACTGAGAATAAACTTTGTTCAAACACAACCATTCTCACAAATGAAGACCATGAGGCAACTGACCCAAGTCCAGATATACTGGTCCAATTAAGTCATACAGTACCATCATCTCATGAGAAGAACTCTTCAAAGGATACTGAGACAACCTCTTCAACTAGTCTTTTGTCAAGTGTACAGCACAATACACTTGACCAAAGTCCACGCACACCACTGCTATCTGGCAACAAAGCTCCTTCATCTAGTGAGGGCACATCTTCTGACACATTCAAAACTCTTTCGACAACCAGTGTTAAGTCTATTGTAAGTCAAGATTCTCCAGCTTTCTGTCCTGATACGCCATCTCCATCTAGTAACAAAGCACTTTCTTCTGGTGAGAAGAAATCCTTGGACCAAGCTGAAAATTCCTCTAAAACAAGTCTTAAGTCAAACGTAGGCTACAATACACCTCACCTTAGTTCAGATTCACCACCCCCATCTAATAACAAAACACCTTCACCCAATGAGCAGAACATTCTAGATGAAGCTGGAACAGCATCTACAACCAGTCTGAGAAATAAGGTACATCACGATTTGCTAGATCTCAATCCAGAAACAGTGCCCCAACACATCAACGAAACATCTAATGAAGAAAAACATTCTAGCAAAACTGAAACTGCATATAGAACAAGTTTTAACTCAAATGTAGGCCATGACAAACCTGACACATATCAAGATATACCTCTTCATTTGAGTCAGATGGTACCTTCATTTAATGAGGAGAAACCTGACAAACTCAAAACTGCCTCCACAGCCAGTCTTGAGTCAGACATAAGCCATGATAAACCTGACCTTAGTCCAGATACTCTACCCCAATTGAGTTGCACGGTAGTCTCATCTAATAAGAAACCTTCAAAAGTCACTGAAACTGCAAATATTTTTATGTCAAATGTAGACCAAAATACACTCAATGAAAGTCTATATACACCACTGCTATCTAGCAACACAGCTCCTACATATAGTGAGGAGATATCTTCAGACACACTGAAAACTGCTTCCATGACCAATCTCAAGTCTGACTTAAGCCATCATGCGATTTACCTGAATTCAGACACACCACCCCTTTCTACCAAAGCACCTTCATTTAATGAAGAGAAACCTTCAGTGAAAGCTGAAAATACCCCTACACTCAGTCCTGATTCAATCATGGGCTATGATACTCCTCACCTTAGTCTACATGCATCTTCCAAGTCTGGTCAAAAAACATCCTTATTTAATCAGGAGGAACTTTCAGACAAAGTTGAAACTGCCTCTGAAACTAGTCTTAAGTCAGATGTAAACAACGATACACCTGGCCTAAGCGCAGATACACCACCACCCTCTAATGAAGATGAACCTTCAGACAAGGCTAAAGCTATGTTCAGAACCAGTCTTAAGTCAGATGTAAACCATGATACACCTGACCTTTGTCCAGATACACTACTCCAATTGAGTTGCACAATACCCTCATTTAGTGAGAAACTTTCAGACAAACTCAAATCTGTCTCCACAACCAGTCTTAAGTCAGACGTAAGCCATGATGCACCTGACCTTTGTTCAGATAACCTTCTCCATTTGAGTTGTAAGGTACCCTCATCTAATAAAAACCTTTCAAAAGACACTGAAACTGCTTGTGCAAATAGTTTTATGTCAAATGTAGACCGTCTTACACTCAATGAAAGGCCATGTACATCACTGCTTACTAGCAATAAAGCTCCTTCGTGTAGTGAGATGAAATCTTCAGATGCACTGAAAACTGCCTCCACTACCAATCTCAAGCCTGACTTAAACTGTCATGCACTTTGCCTGAGTTCAGATATACCACCCCCTTCTACCAAAGCACCCTCATCTAATGAAGATAAACCATCAGCCAAAGCAAATATGGGCTATGATTCACCTCACCTTAGTCTACATACATCCTCTCAGTCTGGCCAAAAAGCATTCTTATTCAATCAGGAGAAACCATCCAAAACCAGTCTTAAGTCAGATGTGAACCATGATACACCTGGCCTGAGTTCAGATACAACACCCCCGTCTAATGAAGAGAAACCTTCAGACAAGCATAATACTGACTACAGAACTTATTGTCTTCTCTCAAATGAAGGCCATGATGCATCCAATTTTTGTCCAAGTATGTCACTGCAATCTAGCAGCAAAGACCTATCAATTGATCAGGAGAAACCATCAAATGAAGTTAAAATTGCCTCATCAATTGGTCCTAACTCCGACAGAGACAATGATACACATCGATTCAGTCCACATACACCACCCCAGTCTGGTCAAAATGCACCCTTAATTAATCAGGAGATACCTTCAGACAGATTTAAAACTGCCTCCACAACAAGTCTTAAGGCATATGCAAACCATTGTACACCTGACCTAAGGTCAAGTACACCACCCCCCTCTAATGAAGGGAAACATTCAGGCAAGACTGAAACCACCTCCAGAACCAGTCTTATTTCAAATAAAGGCCATGAGGCATCCACCTTTTGTCCAGATATGCCACTGCAATCTAGCAACAAAGCATTTGATCAAGGGAAATCTTCAGATAAAGGTAAAACTGCCTCCATAACCAGTCTTGAGTCAGAGTTAACCACAGAATCAAGGATTGATAAGGAAGCTGTGAATATCCAAAATACAGATATTGACAAAACACACATTCTGATTGCTTTACCTAAACCCACCCAGCCAAATGCTTTAGGCACACAAGAAGAGATTGTAGTGTCAAAGTCAGATTCACACACAAAGGCTGTCAACGCACAACCTGAAGTCCCTTCTGAAGCGACTCATAACCTCCAGACTCCCAAAGGACTTGGGCTTAATTCCACTTCCTCTGCTTCCCCACCTCAGTTTCAAACATCCACCTTGATATCCCAAAATAACCCCATTGCCATTACTGCAGTGCACTCAAGCACATCTAGTCCTTGTACCTCTCTTCCCTCCACTACATCCCCCTCTTCTCTTCCTCCCTCTGTCTCATGTTTTACGTCAACAAATTCACTCACATCCTCTGCATCTGCTTCATCTTCCCTTCCCCCGATTCCTAAATCTCACACTGTCCACTTGGTTTCAAAAGATATCAGCATTAGCAAAAACCAGATGGTGTCAGAGATTAGCTCTGCCAGGAGGCCTGAGACTGATGCAAAGGTTCAAATGGTCTACAGTGTGTCTGCTTTAGCAAGTATGGTGGAATCTTCTTTTGTAAAAGATCCGGATATTGCTTCAGGCAACAGTGCCAGTGAAGCGGGAGATCACATAGATGCAGAGAACTCGGAAAGCCTGTCTGATACTCCACAGCAAATATATTATATTAGCTCCCAGGAAAAAAAGAGAGATGATGGACAACATTATGATGGAGCTAAAGTGGGGCTGGTCAAGGAAACAAAACTACAAACAGAGTCCAATGTATTGATTACTGGTGCACCAAAGACAGACAGTGTGAATATTAATGAAATTATTTCTAGAAATATTGATTCCAAGACTTTAGTGTCAACAGATTCTGACACAAATTCAGACGATGAAACAACAGGGCAGACAGAGAAACCCCAGGCAAACTGTGAGCTCTCTAAAGTGACACAGTCCCAAACTTACCTTGCAAAATCACACGAGCCTCAAAGAATATCATTTAGTAAATGTACATCACAAGATATAAACGTGTTTGAGGCTATGGACACGTCAAAAGTTCCAGTACTCCGTACATCACAGAGCCCTTACCTACCCATAGACAACAATACTGACGGAACACACACCTCTGGTGCAAATACACCCAATCCACCAGGAAAACAAGCAAAAATCACATTAACACACTCCACAGATGACATGCTAAATGTTCTTAAGCATAAACCACACACTACCCTTCAAGAACAGACCCACCAAACACCAACAAGCACTCCAGAAAGACCTTTGCATTTAAACCTCTCTCTTGCACAAGTGACAGACTTGAACTCACCAACAGCTAAAGAAAAATCACTTTCATTTATGGTTTTTGGAAGAAGTCCAACTCCTGATGTGTTTCTTTCAAACTCGTCCACCCCAGATTCACAAACAGCCTCTCCCAATCCACAATCATACATACCAGACTTTTGGACCCCTACATCTGACCTTAGTGATGGGTACATTTCACCAAGAGAAGATTCTACTTTTTCCAACACTTCTGAGGAGTATTATCAGTGTTATGACAGTCCTGTGCATGAGCCTGTTTTTGAACCAAGTGGTAACCAGAAGACTGAGCTGAAGGAGAATTACATCAGTCTTGCCATGGGAAATATTCCGTCATCTACCATCGCAGACTCTGGTCGTGAATATCAGAATTATGGCCCTGAAGCTGCAACGTCAGTCACTTCAGACCAAAACTCCTCTTCTAGTGAAACTAGTATTTTGTTGAGGACTTCTGGAGACTCCTCATCATCTTCTTTGTTTGGGATAATAAGCCAAAAACATAAGCCAGACGACACAAACGAAGTAGAAAATGAAATATGGATCAAAAGAAGCTACACAGATGAGAAGGATCAGGAATCCCAGTGGAAAAAGAGGACAAACCATCAAGAAGCTAATAAAATGACACCTTTACAACCTGAAGATGACTTTGCAGAGATGGCAACAAAAATAAACTGTGTACAACACAGAGTCCTGATCAAGTCAGCTGCTGATAATGTGGTTAACAGGGATTTAGGGACAGCAGAAGCATCCCTGGGTCTGGAAACACAAAAACTCCTCACTAGTGGCCTCAAACAACCACACGAGGTTTTATCTCAGTGGAAAGGATCAGATAAAGTATACTCTGGAAGTGAGATGTCACCAAACCAACTCCTTTATAAGGAAATGAGAGACGGACAATCTACAAGAGAGACCACAGGACAGAAGGTAACATAAACCAATGATTTAGGTGTTATGTATTTAGTAATTAGCTTGACTGCTATTCATTGTACTTTTTTACTGGAGGGTGAGGCAAGTTTTTCCTGGACTGGATTATTGCATCATCTAGATGGGCTGCTTACCTCAGCGAACCGCTTACCCAATGTGAGCTGGTCCAACTAACAGCTTAGCTAATTTTTGTGTAACTACAAATATTAGTCACAGCAATCTGGCTCTCAATCCTCCAGACTCCTAGCAGTCAGGCTTAAATTTGCAAATATTTCTTGGACTGGCTTTTTATAACGTAACACTGCAGTTAATGTAAAACCAAACATAAATGGTAAAATGCCATTTATTGGTGAGCTGCTGAAATAACTAATTACTGTTTTTTTGTTGTTAAGAAACTGAATTATGATCATATAGGTTAAATTATGCTTGAGATCTATAATGTAAGGACTCACATGATGAGAGTGTGTTATCTACTAGCGCATGAAACTTGAGTATTTGTAGAGTTAATTCATCAGCTTTTTGTGTTAGTCAGCGTTGACAATCTCTGGTGGCCATCTTAAGCCTGGACCACACTGCAATTTTTGGCTGTCATAGAAAAATTGCTCATCGTGAACAGAGCCGTGATGAAAAATGCTGAACGTGAGGGTATTTTGCAAGTATGCGGCTGTCCAGTGTGACCAGCTCTGGGTTGGTAACAAGATGGCGCATGTGCTTGGCTTAGCCACAGTCACCGGCCACTTTTTCAAACTTTTCTCCACTAACCTCCTCTTTTCCACCTTGCTCCTGTCTGCGATCCTCTTCAGTAGTGTCCCTGCTACCATCTGCTATGATCGCCAGACTCTTTTGTCCTTCTGTTCGTTCACGATCGCCCAAGATGCACCGAGGACATACCTCCCTGTCTGTTTGTCTGAGTGGCGCACTGGCCCAGAGCCAAACAACGATTCCAACCAGGGCGCCTCCTTCGATGTTTATCCGGTCCCGGGAAAACATTGGAGGAAAAGAGGTAAACGAGCAGGAATCCAGGTGAGAATAAGACTTCCCTTAAAGCTAGTTTATCTAGTAAACATCGGCGTGATCTTCTAGCTTCTTGTCCTTTGTTTGGCGACCTGAGCGCCACATCCGCATTCCCGCCAGGCCGCGTTGTGGCGCGGTTTCTCCGTCCAAGTTTGTTAAGGTCGGTTTATCCTCATTCCTCAGTGGTTTCTCCTCCTGTTCCCTCCATAAGTGGTTTTTATAAACACCGTGGATCTAACCCTGCTAATTTACATCCACTAACTCCAGCTGTTTCTGTAGTTTCTGATTACTCCACCTCACTCAGCATGGCTCTATTAAATACCCGCTCTGTTAACAATAAGACCTTCCTGCTCAATGATCTAATTCTCTCTAAAAACCTGGATTTTCTGTTTCTGACTGAAGTTTGGCAGCAAACATCTGATTATTCTGGTCTGGTTGAACTCTGCCCGAGTGGTTATTCTTTTCTTAGCCAGCCCCGTGGTTCTGGTCGTGGTGGAGGCCTAGCTGTTGTTTTCAGAGACCATCTTCCATGTAGCTCTACAACCTCTGGTCACTTTGCTTCCTTTGAACTGTAGCTGATTAAAGTCGGGTGTAAGGACCCGATCTACTGTGCTATGGTCTATCGTCCACCTGGTCCAAACAGTTCTTTCCTTCAGGAGTTTAGTGACTTTCTATCCTTCACTGTGAAGCTGTCCAGACTGGAGATTGTTGGTGACTTTAACATCCACGTTGATGATCCCTCGGATCACTTTGCCATGAATTTCTCCAGCCTTATGGACTCCTTCAGCTTTACCCAGAATGTTTCTGGCCCCACACACACTAGGGGGCACACTCTAGACCTTGTTTTTACCCTCAGTCTAAATGCTGACAGTGTTTGTCCTGAGGACGTTTATATTTCAGATCACCATTGCATTTTCTTTAACTTGTCAGTTTCTGCGTCCCCACCTCCTGCTCGCCGTCTGGTTAGTTCTCGTTTTCTTAATGAGAGCACAGCTAGCAATTTTTCTGCTGCTTTTGATCCACCCTGTTCCTCTGATAATGACCCAGATTCCTTGACTTCTCAGTTTAACGAGCACTGCCTCTCCATTCTGGACAATATCTGTCCTGTCAGAACCAGATCAGTTCCTGCAGTGAACCCTACTCCCTGGTTTAATGACAGCCTTCACAGCCTGAAGCGCCAATGCAGAAAAATTGAGCGCTTGTGGAAGAAAACCCATCTCCACGTCCATCTGCTGCACCTAAAGGATCTTCTGACATCCTTTAACTCTGCAGTCAGAGACGCTAGGGTTTCCTATTTCTCCAACCTGGTGTCCCAGAGCAAAGGGAACCCCAAGGTGCTGTTTAACACCATCAGCAGTATCGTCTCTCCTGCCCCTCCTACAGCCTCCATCCACTCTGTTGCAGACTGTGGGAACTTTCTGTCTTTCTTTGTGGACAAAGTCAATAAGGTTAGATCTAGCATCTCTCCTTCAGCCTTATCGCTGCCTTTCCCGACTCCAACCAGGCCCATAAGCCTAGATAGCTTTGCTCCTGTTTCTTTGCCTGAGTTAACCAAACTAGTTAACTCTATGAAAACCTCTGCATGCCCCCTCGACATCTTACCCTCATCTTTGTTTAAAAGTGCTTTTCAGTCCATCGGCCCCAGTGTGCTTTCTATAATTAATGCTTCTCTGGTCTCTGGTCCGGTCTCTGCTTACTTTAAGAATGCTGTAATCCACCCGCTTCTTATAAAATGAGTCTTGACGCCTCTCTCCATAGCAGCTTCAGACCCATCTCTAAACTTCTTTTCATCTCCAAGATCTTGGAAAAGTTTGTGGCTAAACAACTCACAACTTCTCTTGATGAACATAACATCTATGATAGCTTCCAGTCAGGTTTTCGTAGAGCTCATTCTACTGAAACAGCTCTTCTTAGGGTCTCTAATGACCTTCTGACTCACAGTGATGCAGGGGACTGTTCTGTTCTGGTCCTGCTGGACCTGACTGCAGCCTTTGACACTGTTGACCATCACCTGCTACTGGAGAGGCTGAGACTGGGTAGGCCTATCAGGAACTGCTTTGGAGTGGTTCTCCTCTTATCTTTCTGAGCGCTCCTTTTCTGTGGCCGTCTCCAAGTTGAGGTCCTCCACCACCTCTCTTACCCATGGTGTCCCACAAGGTTCTGTGCTGGGGCCTCTGCTCTTCCTCCTCTATCTGCTCCCTCTTCAGCACATTCTGAGCTCCTTCAAATTAGGGCTGTCACGGTAACCGCAAAAATGAAATATCGCAATATGAAGAAGCCCACCGCGCTGCATCATGGGCCACCGCGATTACTGAACTTGATTCAACTCAATGATGCATGATGAGAAGGATGGCTGCACTGGTATCAAAACGAAACGTTACTTCGCTCCTTTGGGAGCACTTTGGTTTTCAGTACGTCAGCTGCTGCACAGCCAGAGTCCTTGGCCGAGACAGAGCTGCCACCAGCGGCAAAATAAATAAATAAATAAATAAACGCTCGGAGACCGGCTGAAGACCCGGACAAGCACTGCTTCTGCAACCGTCCCGAAGAGAGTTTGAGCCGAGCTGGAGCTCACTGGCTACCTGCAGGAGGAATGCATCCACCCTAAAGAAACCCCCCTGACATGGTGGAGCAACAACCGGGAGAGATTCCCTTTGCTCGCCAGTCGCACACAAGTATGTGTGCGTTAGTGCAACGAGCGCACCTTACGAGAGGGTTTTCAGTGTTGCTGGAAATGTTGCCACCCCTCTCAGATCCTCTCTCAAACCATATATGGTTAACATGCTGGTTTTCCTTGTGGGTAACAAGGACGTGACCGAGCTATAAATCACCGTCATTCGTGTGTGAAAGTGAAATGATAGTGCCCCGCGCCCGGTACATGTAATTTTTTATGCTTGATTTTAAACAACTAAACAAAATGGGGACTTGTTTCTTATTTGTTAGATGCTGCAGCCAAAATTGCATTTAAAAGTTTAACCTTCTCCTGAATGTTGTTGTTTTTAAGTTCACTCGGACTCCGACTGTCGGAGAAACAAACGTTACTGCGATCTGTGTTGTTACTGCCCTTTGATCTGCATTCAGTAAAGTGTTATAAAAGAAGGCACTGCAATTTTTAACCTTTTTTAAATGTGTAAACATTATGTTTAGATAGTACTGCAATAAAAAAAGTGCTGCAATAATATCGCACACCGCAATATTAAGCCACCCTGAATCACCGCAGGGGGAATTCCTCAACCGCGACAGCCCTACTTCAAATGATTCTTCTACCATCTTTACCATCTTTATGTAGATGACATTCAACTGTACATCTCCTTTAAGCCCCATGAGATGTCCAAGCTGCAGCTGTTACACACCTGCTTAGACTCTATCAAAACCTGGATGGCTGGGAGCTTTCTACAGCTGAATGAAGATAAGACTGAGATCCTCATCTGTGCCCCAGACAAGCTGGTTCCCAAAGTCAGAGACTCTCTTGGTCAGCTTTCTTCTCACACCAAACCTTCCGTCAGGAATCTTGGCGTGACCTTTGACCCAGCTCTCATCCTGGATTCTCATGTCAGTTCTCTGTTCACTCTTCCTTCTTCCTTCTCAGGAACATTGCTAAGCTGAGTCCCATTCTGTCCCGCTCTGAACTTGAGACAGTTATCCACACCTTCATCTCCTCACGCTTAGACTACTGTAACTCTCTTCTCACGTGTCTGAGCAGAACCTCCCTGAACCGTCTACAGGTGGTTCAGAATGCCTGTGCTCGGCTTCTGACCAAGTCCTCCAAACACACCCACATCACCCCGCTTCTCCTCCAGCTTCACTGGCTGCCAGTCAACTTCAGGGTTCATTTCAAGATCCTGGTTCTGGTCTATAGGGCCTTACATGGACAAGCATCATCTTACATTGGTGATCTTCTTAGTACCTACACCCCCAGCAGGTCCCTGAGGTCCAGTGATCAAAGCCTACTGGTTGTGCAGCACACCAGGCTAAAGACCAAAGGTGACAGATCATTTGCTGCTGTGGCCCCCAGACTCTGGAACTCTCTCCCCCTGAGCCTGAGATCAGTGGACTCAGTGGACTCCTTTAAAAAGCAGCTGAAGACTCACTTGTTCAAGCTGCCTTTTGTATGACTTTCTTCATCCCCTCTCTCTTTATTCTGCTCTCCCCACTTATTCCACCTTCCTCAGGATCCACTGATTTCCCTCTTTTCTATTCACTCTCTCTCTTTCTTAACATTTTTTTAATCTTAATTGTCTATTTTTTGCTCATTTTATATATTTTTTAACCATTTTCTAAATTCTTTTTTGTATTTTTACTTTTTTTTTGGTGAAGCGCTTCGTGATTTTTATCTTGAGAGGTGCTATAAAAATGATATTTTCTTCTTCTTCTTCTTCTCCTTCTCCTTCTCCTTCTTCTTCTCCTTCTTCTTCTTCTTCTTCTTCTTCTTCTTCTTCTTCTTCTTCTTCTTCTTCTTCTTCTTCTTCTTCTCTGTGCCGGCTTACTGAGCACCCTATTACTCCTGGTCTGCAATCGACCAGTGAAAATACACCCAAGGAGTGACGTGAACAACTAGTGACAAGAGGACAATATGGGAGTAGAATTAGCAACTTTAGCACATGTGGACCGCTCCTTTTGGAGTTTGGTTTGGAGTCTAATAAAAAAAAGTGTTAACGATGGTATTTTGCTTTCTTTTCAGCATTGTTGTTTTGGTTAGCGGTTGACTTTTAGTGATATACAGTGCTCAGCATAAATGAGTACACCCCTTTAAAAAGTACAAATTTAATCAGTAGCTTAATGAACAGAAGAATTTCCAGAATGTTCACAAGGCTGGGCTTTATTGAACACTTGTTTAACTCCAAAACATGAAATTAAAGTATCTTTCCGAAATTTTCCTCTTTCAGAAATTGTATGAATCGTCAGAAATCCGTAAAAGTGATTATCTTATCATGTACTGTGATAATGTAAGCAATACGTCTTTTTTTGTTTTTTTGTTTTTGCTAAGCACGCCCCATGCCTCGCAGAGCTCCGTGCAATAGGTAATTGAGTGCCGACCAGAACTAACCAATAGCGTTAGACTACCGCTTACTTGCTTCAAATTTAAGGACGTACCTCAGCTGTGGCCAAGTTGATGAACTTTTCACAGACAAGTAAGTCTCTAAAATATAAATATGTGTGAACTCAACATGGCATGAGAATAATACATGTAAAACAACGTGTTTTAGCTCTGTTTGTCGCCTACAGAAGCACATTTATAAATAGAAATGTTAAGTCGCCATCTTAAAAAACGGAAGCAGTGTGATGTGCTTGTCAGCCACTAGATGGTGCCATTGTATAAGCGAAACACTCCGGAAAGAAGCTTTAAAGTTAAAAATATAACTTGGATTACAAAATCTTCAGTTTTACTAAAATTGGTTGAAGCAAAAAACAATACACCCCACAACAAAAACTACTACATCAAGTATTTTGTATGACCACTGTGATTTTCAAGGACTCCAAAATGTGTACTCTTCTAGGTATGGAATGAGCAAGTTGGCGACATATTGCAACATCTATCTTTTTCCATTCTTCAACAATAACCTCTTTTAGAGCCTGGATGGAGAGTGATGCTCAACTTGCTGATTCAGAATTGCCCACAGGTGTTCGATTGGGTTTGGATCAGAAGGCGTACTTGGCCATTCAATTACCTTCACCCTGTTCTTCTTCAGAAATGCAGCAGTAGCTTTAGATGTGTGTTTTGGATCATTGTCATGTTGGAAAAGTGCACGACAACCACGTGCACGGGGTAATGGCAGCATCTTCTGCATTGTAGAGCAGTGTAGAGCAGTCCCTGTAGCGGCACGCCGCTAAAGTCAGGATCAGGTTCTATTTTTGCCGCTAGCCGCTTCTGGGACACGTCAATTTCCACAGTTAGCAGGGTTAGACAGGAAATCACTCACTTGTTTCTGTGTAAAATTCCTGGTAATTTTCTTGATAAAAGTACTGCATCGATGCTATTTTGTTGCCGTTTTGAGCCGCTGATGCTTCCAGTGTGAAACTCGGGTAAGACTATAATTGAGGTGTGCGATCAATGACCCACATTTGTGGGAGTATTTTGTAGTATGGTATCTCAGAGAAAATGCTGATTTTGAAAGGAAACTAAACGTTTTCTGATATATGTAGTGGGGTGTACTCATTTATGCTGAGCACTGTATGCTTTACGGGAGGTGCGCTCGTGAAGTAAGCACATCCTGTTAGATGTGAGATGTAGTGCAGTTTGGCTCACCAAAATTTTGGACTGTACCTTTCTTGAGTCCTCATAGTGTGACATGAGCAGTCCTCTGCAATAGCTAAAAAATGTAGTGTGGTCTAGCCTTTGAATGGAGTTGACTTCAACACTTTTAATCAGAGATCTCCTGTGATGTGTGATTCTCGTGGTATGGTAGGACTCTCAAATTCAGTTGTAACCATTTTAGTGTTTTCACTAAAAACCAGTCATCAGATGTCATCTGTTCAGAGTTTATTAATGTGATGTCACAAGCCATAGCTAAATGTCTCCTCTTTTTTTTTACAGCTTCTTACCTCTTCCTCTAAACCTCAGTGGCTTCAGCTTCAGGAAAACGAACCTTCCGTGTCCTCCCGCCCCCTGAGGGCCCCTCGATCCCTCTCAGCCTCCCAGGTCCCAGCTGCTCATTCTTCAGGAAGCCAAACAGAAAGCAAAGTGTTCTATAGTGGATTTAAGGTTTTAAATAATGCATCTCCTCACAGACCAGTATCCCGATCCCATCTGATGGTGAGTCCTGTTGGGCAAAAGCAGGTCTCCCACAACCTTCTCTCTCAGCAGCCTCCTGGAGCTCAGATTAGATCAAAATCTGACCAGCTGCAAAGTCAGCAACCAAGGCCATCCTATCTCCAAACACACTCTAACCTGCAGCCTCCGGTCAGTCCTCCAACCCCGACTCAGGGATTAGAAGCAGCAGCTCCTGAACAGGAAGAAGGGAGGCTTCAATTTAACTTACCTTTCAGCAGACTGTACAACTTTAAGGGTCTTAGGGACAAATGGACCAAGCTGCCAGCACACACTAAGAGGAGCAGCACTGGCTCCACAGCAAAAGAACATAAAAGCACAAACTAGGAGACCCATCCATCATCCTGTCACCAGATTCTGTTACTGGAACCTATCTGAGGCGTCCATACAGCACTTAATCAAGTCTCATTTCAGGAAACGTCCTAAAGCTTCAATATCCTTCAGATTGTAAATATCTGGGACAACTGAACGCTCCTGTTATTAACTCCTGCTCAACAAACCTGGAACTTCCTGTTACCAAATTTCAGCTGTTTAGTATCTCGTCAAATCGTATCTATTTTATTACCGAGGTGAAATTTGCACATTTTGATGTTAGTCAGTTCATTAGGAAAAATAACTGTTCTGTACAAGATTTAATCAGATTAGTCATGCAGTTGTTTCTTCTGTACTGCGTTCTTTTGTGTATTTACATGTTTTAGAGTATTTTCACACATTCTAGAGGGGTTTGATGAGAATGAGTGTGTTTTACCCGTCTTTATTTTACTGTAACATCTAGATTCATCAAATTGGACCTTTTTAGAGTTTTAAATGGGGCTTTGGTGCAACTGTTTGTATATTAGTGGATGCTACAGATCATTTAAAACTAATGGACTTCCTGCACCACACTAGCGGTTCCTATTATGTCTTTAAATAGCTAAAGTCCTGACAGCTTTACGGTTTCTTTTTCACGTTGAATAAAAAATAATGGAGTTCATTATAAAAAAAACATAGTGAGCACTGTTGTCTCTTATCTGTTGGGCCTGTTTTGTATTCATGTATTGTGTTTTGTTCATTGAAAGGAACTCAAGCTATTGATTTATTCTTTGTTTACACCAAATCCCATTTGCATGAAAATGCTTTTGGCCCAAAAGACAATGTCACCATGCCTTTACCCAAAGCGACACTCTGTGTAAGTTATCTGTGGAAATAAGCTCAACTGCAGACTTGTAGGGAAAAACATAGACGTTCTTCAATTCTTGGGTTGTATGAACAAAACATGACTAATAATCAGCTAAAGACGCTGTTATTTAAACTGTCAATTATTGAAAATGCCATGCACAAGATCTCGTAACATCACGAGATCTTTTATGATTAGCAGTCAAGAGTATAGCAGGGGACTCTCAGCTTCTATGTCAAACAGTAGCTCTAAATATTTTTTTCAACTTAAAGCTAGAGCTTTAACATTGATTTCAGTGATTCTTGAGTTAGAAACTTGACCTGTTTCATATTTGACACCACTCTGCAGCCCTCTGCTGGCCACATACTGCACTTAACAGTTTTGTGGAGTGGGTAAGTGCCCTATAGGGGGAGCTGTTTACCTGCTTTATGGCAGTTAGCTGTTATGCTAGCAGTTTGCTTTTTCAGTTTGCCAATCATCAATAAAAAGCAGAAGACAAAGAAGATGTTTGCTTTTTTTGTTGGCATCATGGCAAAGCATGGAAGAAAAAGTAAGAGTAATGTCTTTGGAGGTGAGGCAAAGAGCTAAAACCAGAATAAACATCAGTGTGCCCAACGCTAGTTTGAGGAAGCTAAAGAAGGCTACGAAATCACGAACTGATGGTGACCTGGCTTTGTTGCTACTGGATGTAAGTAATAATATTTGTCCAACAATGTGGATCTTTTTACTTCGTGGTTTATTTTAGTATTAGTTGGCTCATATTGGTGTTAGCTCGTTATTAGTGCTAGCTAATGCAGAGTTGTTTACAACAAAAAAAAATCCACTTTCAACCAATAGGGTAGAGGAGCAGGAAACTGCTCTGTGTTACTGTAAAATGGACTGAGTTGGAGCCATGTTTTTAGCACAATCTTTATTTCCCTTAGTAGTTTCAGTCCTGAATAAACATTTTTGTCCCAGGACCAATGTTGCAATTATTTTATCCTACTGTTCTATCCTACTATCCAAACTTTGCAATGCAAGAATTTGGTCTAGTTCACTAGGCTAGCTATGTCCTATTTCCACCACTCTAGCAAAAGTAGTAAAGTGCATGTTTGTAAAAGGTTTTTGCATCACTTCATAGGCTTCAACATCTAAATGTTTTTATTTAATAGGATGTATTGCAATATTGCACCGGCAGATATTCTTATTTAAACCTGATGTAGGCTGGGGCAATGCCAACACGTTTAGCGCTAATGCTAATGTTTCAGAGCATGTCAGTGTTAGCATTTTCAGTAAAAATCCATAATGATGGTCAGTTTGAAGCAGGATGACAACCTTCATCTTCAAGTGTGTTTTGGACCATTATTTTATGAAATGTTAACGGCTGTCATTTACCGTAACTTTATGATGATTCTGTGTATACTTAAGGGTTAGGGTTACAGAGTGTGTCGCAACTGTAGCTTGGCTGAATAATTGCAGTTTTGGTCCAGGCCCAGTAAAATAGACTAACAGCAATTACAGACGGTGGTCATTTTTGTTTAGCTAATGTTGATCAGCTGTGACGGCCATGTTGGATTGCCTTTGACAGGGAAGCAGTTGTATATGTACATCTAGAGGACCATGTTCCAAGTGTTGTTATGATCCACCAGGTTATTTTTGAGGTATTTTGCTGAAAGGAGGACAAACGTTTATTGGTAGGTATTTGTCTTTTAACAGTGTCTGTAAACCCTTTATAAAGCATCAATAATCTGTTTAAAAACTAAATAATAAGGTCAACACTGATATATGAAAAGTCTATTACCTGTTTTAAATCTATCTTTATAAAGTGTAGGCAAACAATCAGACTAATCCTTTGTAAAGGTTGTAAAAAACTTTCTGTTTTCTCATTGGAGTGTGCCTTAATCTTAAAAATCTGTTTTGGTGCTATTAAATTTTCCAGCATTCTGTTTCGTGAACCTAGGGTATTTTAATGAGTCGTTTGGTGGTTTTTTTCTTGAGAAAACCACTGACCCAAAGATTTTTAGACAAGTCAAAACAGTCTCAGAACTTTGTGTGGTTTTAGAAACGATGTTTTCTCTCATGTTGCTTTTGGGTCTTTTAGTTATGACCCATGTCAGACATGGTTGTGAGTCGTCATCCAACTTTTAATAGTTCACGGTGCATTTTGGTGTTTAAAGAGCATTGTGGCCTGAATGGCTTTCAGCTTCTTTTGTTTACATCTCTAATGTGCAGTAATTTAGCCCATATATTGATGAGCCATTTTTAAATATTTATTTGTAACCAGGTTTTTTTTTCAAAGGATGAGTCTTTTTCGGTCCGTTTTTATTATCTGGCCATTTTTTGAGATAATTTTTTTCACAATCTTTTGACAAGTAACAACACTAAACTGTTTTGTTAGACTTCTGACATCAAAAATCAAATATTTAAAATCATTTTTGCTCAAACGTTCATTGATTTCTCAATACTTAGTCAACGTTGGGTCTTGCAACAGCCATATGAGGGAAAGGAATCCCTTCTCCCAGTTACAGCCACAAGGTTCTATATTGTTTTGTTTTTTTCCAAGGAAAAAACGGGTATAAAGTCTCTCCAGTAAGTTCTGGCTCAGCCAAAGGTACTGAAAAATGGCAGAAGTGGATCAGTAATCTACAGCATAACAGGAGCTGAAACAGACAATGATGAAGTTTACAGTGACCACTTTCTAACAGGTAAGAAATTACCAAAAGATTCATTAAACTGTTCCACACAGCCAAAAAAAAAATGACAGGATAACAGTGTGATACCATTTTCATGTGTCCTCACCGCCAATAGCTTTCAGAGTGCTAATGTTTTAGCAGTTAGCATAGCGTTGTAACATGGCGTTTATACCTAATTAAAATCAAACAAACGTATCTGAGATTTGGATTTATAAGGTATAAAAAGTTAGTTACAAGTAGATCGTAGCACATACTGATTGTTAGCATTAGCGATAGCATTATCGTCAGCTAATGAATTAAAATGGCACAACTCACTACCGAGCAAAAACAAGATGACAGTCATTTAAAGCTTCTCCGGATGACTGAAGGATTAACCAACCTGAAGTAAAACAGCTGTAGGTTTCCAGGCTTGTAAAAGGCTTTAATTTGGTTTGCAGTGTAATGTGAGGCAAAAGGTAGCTTAATATGCCAATCACTTTAGCGTTCGGTAAATCCTCCGCAGTGTATTTTTTGCGATATCACGTCTGTGCCAGGTCATTTAAAGCCTTAGTAAAATCAGTCCATCCATCATTGCGCTGTGTTTTGTTGTGGAGCAAAATACTTCCTGTCCCCATTTGAGTTTTGCGTGACTGCAGAGTCACTTGAGTCGTGTGAGTGAAATCCAGCAAAGGCTGCAGAGGCTTTCTGCAGCACATGAAGAACACAGAGGGCTCCTGGCCATAGCCTTCCTAGGGCGCACTGCCGAATGCGAGGCTGCAGAACACGGGCACCACTGGTCTCCCGAACACCACTGGCAGGCAATGGTTAAGTGTCTTGCCCAAGGACACAACAAGTATGACAGGCTGAGCGGAACACGATCCTGCAACCCTCCATTTACGGTTAAGATTGGTACTTAACTCCTCTGCCCCCGTCGTAGAAAGATCTTCTAGCATTTAGCCATCCTGACGTAATTCAAGGAAGTCATGCTAGGTTGGGGCTCTAGGTGGGGTGTGGCTAGCGCACATGGTGGAATTACCATTGGAACATTGATCATGGGAGTGTTGTAAGGCCACAAATGCAACAGGAGAATCGTTTCTGGTAAATACTAAGAGCTTTTCTCCACCGTGATTGTCATTGAAGGTGGACTTCCAAGGTCTTAACGGTGACAATCCAGTGTAGAAGGACTTAAGATCTAGAAATCCATCCTAGGCTGAAGCGAAAACTAAAGAAATGTGTGCAGCTCTGTATTAATTGGTGGAAAAGGTGTTTGTTTTCAGAATTACAAGAGGTGAGAGTAATTCATCCAACACATGACTGCTTGACACAAATCTGCAAAGGAAGGTTCTAAGAGGCAGCAGGTCTCATTCTTCCAAGGTAGGATTGTGTGCAGATGGGCTCTAATACACAAGAATCACCACAGCTCAGTGTGATGTTTTTATTCATCTCCTAATCTGTCTTCATTATTTATTGCATATATCAATGTTATACAGTGAAGTGTATTGAGGACAAAAGAAGCATGATGACTTGGTTGATAAACAAGGAAAACCAATTTAATTTCCTCTGGTCCAAACAAAGATCTGAAAAATCCCAGTTGTAGTCAAAATGGCCACCCATCCAACTCTCCTCCAGTCTCTGTCACTTTCAGAGAGAAAAAAATCCTTTGCCACACCCAGCAGTCCACCTATATACTCTCCGACCCCCCCTCCAATTCAGGTCGGCCAATCACACAATCACATGGACCAATCACAATCAACGACTAAACCAAAGTTGTTTTACCTCCACCCCTGTCCAGACTGAGGTGACAAGCGCTGCTTATCGCAGCGGCATTCACTGACGTGTGGAGAGTCCCAAACCCTACCACCCCACCTAGTGGACACTTATGTTGTGTAATGTCTGAAGTCTGTTGCATTTCTGTCTGAGGTGTTTTTTGCATAGCAAAGCTGCCCTCCCTGTGGAGGGTAACTCTGAAGTGCCTTTTTTTCCTCCACCTGACCCAATCCTCATATAAACCCCTCTGATCTCTATTAAGGTAGCACGACTCGGGTTGCGAATGACCACAGTCACCAATTCTTGTCATGTGTCTATGTCTTTGCCCATGTATGTCTGATCTCAGAATTGTGTGTACTGAAACTCTAATTTCCCTCTGGGATTAATAAAGTATCATTGAATTGAATTGAATTAAATTATACTCTTCAAAATGCATCTTTCTGGGTCAACAAGTACATCCAGATTTAGGATGAGTCAGACAGTCAAAACGCATCACAGAGGGAGAATGCTGGAGAGAAAGGATGCAGAAAACACAAGATGTCCCCTTGGTATCCGAGCCAATCCAGAGGCATCTAATGAGGAACGGGAAGAAAATGCAAATATGAAAACTGAATGATTGGAGACAGACTGAATGTCACTGCCTCGATCTCACCACTTTTGCTGTCGTGCAAATAAGCCTTTTGAATATTGACATGCTGCATCTTGGTGCTCAGCCAAGATGAACCCTGAAAAGTAGACGTGCACATTTCAGAAGCAATAGCTTTCCTTTTTCAGTTCTGTATCCTGCAAATCACAGATCACCAAAAAAATTCTAATGATCCACTTTGACATTCTGTACTCCCTAGCTGCTTTTTAGCTTAAAGAGCAAGTCAGCTCCACATCCACTTTTTTTTTTTTTTGCTGGTAAACTGTATAACAATTAGTGCTGTGGACATGTAGTCTCATTATTTTGGCATTTTATGGCCTCTTATTTAAAATGTAAACATTTAGACTGAACCATTGGTATAGCACCCTCTTCTGGTAAACATTGACACTACATTTAAATTTGAATCAGCCATTGCCATTGGCTAAAATGGTACAGTGTGACGTCTCCTGCACTGGTTATAATGAGGTAGTGTCTGATCAACCTCAGTTGGGGGAAATCGTTTAACACAAGAAGCTAAGGGCTGATCCTTTTTAAACACAAACATTTCATACTTTGTGTTGCAAAATTGATTTTATGAGTTGGTTTCACATTACACGGTTATTCACAAATCTGAATCTAAAAGTAATTAAACAATTTTCTAAAACACATTTTTGTGTTTAGTAATATATTAAGTTGGTATCAATCCACGTTGGTTCCATTGGCCTAGCCGTTAGCTTGTCAGTCTGGTCTGTGCTTCTCCTAGCTTAGATATTTAATGAGCTATCTGCAGCAGGTAAGTTATTAATAGTTTAAAAGTATTCTACAGAAGCTCATTTAATCAACTCTGCACCAGAACACCACACGGTTTCAGTTCATCTCTAACATATTAGGCTCTGTGCAACTGATACACACACACACACACGAATGTATGCATGCAAGGACGCATGATTAAAGTCTTTGTTATTACTTTTATTTTGGTGATTGAATTTGCAAGTGAGTAAGAGTGGTTCATTAAAAACACCCACTCTGTTTCAGTGGGGTCCATCCACTCACCTACAGGTTTTTTAAATGTATGAGTAACACACACACACGCACACGCACACACACACACGCACACACACACACAAACACTCCTGCATACACAAAGTAGCAGCTGAATTAGTTTGTATAAACAGCTCCTTCAAGGCCAAGCATCATGTAAAACACACACGTTCTTGTAAATCTTGTCTTTACAAATGTGTGTGTGTGTGTGTGTGTGTGTGTGTGTGTGTGCAGATTGGGGATCATCACTACTTCGTTCTTTCATTTGCACGTTTTCACACTCGGTCCCTTGCCGGTGTGATGAACCGCTCCCATACTTGTTTCAGATTTCATTCAGCACTGCGGCCAGAGGACGAAAAAGTTCCTTGTACATTTGTGTCCTTGGAAGTTTTTCATTCCAGTGAAGTAGGAGCAGAAATGTCGAGCTGTCAGAGATGACACTGAACTGATGAATGATGGGGTTTACTTTGTTTAGAAAACGACTTCTCACCTCACAGGTGAAAAAAACAACGTTTGCCCAGAGGCTCTTTACGCAACAAGAGTCAATTCAGCACTTAAAATAAATAAAATTAGATTAAGATATAATCAATCAGATGTTTTTGTTTTGCTGTTAACTCTATCATCTCCCTAAACCTGGAACCTGCTGCTCCCCTTGTGGTAACTGTAGGCTATAGAGCTCCGGGAGTTGACGTCACTTCTCCCGGCATGCAACAGTTCAAATCGAAACGGCGCCATCTTGGCAGGCAGAAGCCCGCAGCTGGACTATTTGTTATTGTCAGAAAACTCAATCAAACGGGAAATATGGTAGATTCCTGTTGTGCCCCAGGATGCAGAACAGACGCGGACGACATTAGGAATGAGCCATCTACAGGATTCTCCAAGATCCGGAGCGCCGCAAACGATGGATCATTGTAATAAAACGCGCTAGTGACCGGGCTAAAATGAAACTGTGGGATCCCGAGAGTAAAGGTTTTCGCTTATGCAGCGACCACTTCATATCAGGTACTTAAACCAACGTTTCCTCAACTGTGTATGGTATTTATTTTAAATACTTTTATTACAATTCTTAGTGGGCTTCCTAAACTTATTTTGGCGTGGCTTTTTCTGTCTTATTACTCATAGCAGCAAGTAAACGTCACGTAAAACATTGCCTCGTGTTTCTGCGTGCTGCCGTTTACGTGTTTTATGATCACAGCAATTAACCGGCTAAGCTGTATTTAATTTTTAAGCAATGGTTGATCAATTGTCAGATCACACATAAAAAGCACTTTGGATTGCTATTATCTGTCTCACCGAGACAGATCTCAGACAGATCCTGAGACGCTCCTGCCTGACATATTTATTTTATTCATGGAAAAAAATCAGACTAGTGATTTCTCTTGGCGTTCAGTTTATACATTCAAACAGCACAGCACTCTATTTAAACTACTTACGTGTAAATCTGTTATTTGTCCATCCATCCATCCATTTTCATCCGCTTATCCGGAGTCGGGTCGCGGGAGCAGTAGCGTTGAGAGTCCCTGACTTCCCTCTCCCCAGCCGCCGGAGCCAGCTCCTCCGGGGAAATCCCAAGGGGTTCCCCGGCCAGGTCCGGTAAGAAGTCCGCTCCGACAGCTTCTGGCGTTTTTAAAAAGTATCCCAGGGGCACGGTAAGGGTCGGAGATGTTTAGTCTATTTAATTTCTGATTATATAAAACGATTTCTTCGGTTTTAAAGTGTGAAGTAAACTCCGACGAAGTAAAATCCAAGCCGATCCCGTTCATTGTGTTTACCTTTGTTGCCTGCCAACATGGCGCCTACTCTCTGAGAGTCACGTGACGTCCGGAGCTCTATAGCAACGTAAATCAACAGTAATGTTTCACAAGTAGCATTAGCAGAAAAACCTTTTTGTCACCAGCAAAGATGCTAACAAACATATGTATCCCTGATTTAAACAACAGGAATAAAAAAAACAGCTTTTTTTGTTTTTGTTTACATGTTAGCTAGTGTCAGCATCACAGCGCAGCCAGAAGCAACAGGAAGTTCAGACAGAAGCAAGATCAAAACGTGCTTGAGTTCAAAAGTTAAAGCGATGACTCAGAGGGGTGTTTATTTTCTTTCTTGTGATAACCATTTGCACAAATGTATAAAGTAGAGTCATTTAGTTTTAAAGTTTGTTTTGCTAAAACTGTTTCTTAGTGCAATCCGGAGTTTTCCCTCTTTCAGGAATCCGTAAAAGCAATGGTCGTACCCCGTTCTGATTTAACCAGCCTTTAATGCTGAACTAACTCAAATGGATTAGCATTAAAACTGTGTCATGATAAAGAATGTGTGCTGTCTGAGTGCTGAAGCTGCAGGGCTCGCCCTGTCACACCGTTTGCAGTTTGCCTGCTGTCCTCAGGCAGCGTGGGACACATTGCGCTGAGAAATGAGATGCTAACTGCACACGCACTTTCTTTACATCATAACTCTCCCTCATTTCACACTATTTCAGTGGACAGAGCGCCTAATAGATGGGAAAGTGTGTGGCATGCGAGCACACTCCACTGCAGAAGGAGAAAGACAGGCTCTGAGTGGGAACACAAACACGCACAAACAAACACACACGGTCCCTCCTGAAGTAAACGGAGCAGATTTTTTAAGGCAGTGTCACAAAGCTGCACCGCTCCCAGTTGAGTTATGAGTGTGGATCTGCTGGGAGGGAAGGTGTGTTACATTTTTCACAGGGAGATCAGGTGCATCGGCTTGTTTCGAGTGTTGCAGAAATCAGAGTTTGGTGCCAACTTTGGGTTGTTGACCTTAAATGGAACACAAATTTCCATAAAAATAAATGCATGACACAGAATAGGCAGAACGCAGTTTAGTCTTTTGGTCTCATGATCTTGGCGTGCAGAGTGGCTGGTGTTGAGGCTAGAGTGACACATCTGCTGTAGATCTGAAGCTTTATTGGTTTTAGCTCTCACCACTTTGTTTACAGAGTCCAGATCACAATTGGTATACTAAAATTATGTAACTGTTTTAAACCCAAATGCCAACTATTACATTAGCACTTAATGTGAGCTGTGTTTAAGCTAGATAAAACAACACTGCACTCTACTCAGCTGTCCCATTCTTTACATTTCATATTGTCGCGTTGCTTGAAGCTGCTCGCCGAAAAGCCTTGTGTTCCTGCGAAAGCCCGTCCTATCAGTAAACATGTAATGGCCATATTTACACATGTACCTCCAGAGTCACAGTTTAAGGGACAAATGTATGAAAAAAGCAACTTATAACAAATAAACATAACAATGATAATTATTCTTACCCTAGCCTGAAGGTTCTCTTATTTGGGTTTTTGAATTTGTTATATTTTAATCAGCTTTACTTTGGTTTTGAGTCAAGAAGATTCACTTCCTGTTTTATTTTGAAGAAACTGGACCTTTTCCTGTCCACTTTAATTTTGGTGATCATTTCTTCCAGTATTCCTCTCCCTGGGTTCCCGATGTTCATCCCAAACCTACCAGACATTTGGACCATTTCTACCACAAATGGTGGATTTATATTTTCTGACCTTGATGATTTCCTAATGAGAGAGAAGGAAATGAAATATTGAACTGGCGTTGTTGGACACTCTTGCTTGCTGTGTTCAACTCTTACATAGCTGGTTATTTCTACCAAACACAAAGCCCAAGTTCATGAGGAAACCATTTTTACTTATTATTTTCAAAATATGATCCATCACTCTGAGTTTCACATGTAGACTGAATGTGAAAATACTCTTACCCCTATTTCCTGTGTTAGCTTCTGATAGAAAATAGATGGGGAAATGCTCGGATAAGTAAAAGCCAGTCAATAGCACATCACGTTGAAAAATAACAATCATGGATTCACCCATCTTGGTTCACGACAGGGAAGGCTGTTTTGGTTTAGTGTGCAGGAAACAGCAGAGAACGTTTCAGCTGGTAGAAGCGAACCGTTAGCATTAGCAACAACATGACAGAACTCCTTCAGGCTTGTGTTATTTGTGTAACATAGTAATTATTGTATGTATTTGGGTGCTTTTAAAGCTTAATATACTACACTACACTTTGACCAATGTGATGTGAATTTCCATATAAATATGGGAATCCAGTCTGACTGGTCGTTGAATGTTTAACCAGAATATTTAGAATTCTTTGTTTATTCAGGGATTGTAGGACACTTCGTATTAATTCAAGAAGAGAGTCAAGTTTGTAAAAAGTAAGAATTTATATTCCAAACAATTAAAAACATGACAAGTTAACTAAGCCTACTGTGATGGATGGATCTAGGTGGATGGGATGTGATATATGGTGATTGTGTGAATGTGATGTTATCAGAACCTTCGTATTTAGAAGAACTGAGTTCTGGGTGTAAAAAGGAGAATTTGGTTTGCATTAACTAGGAAGTTGATTCTTATCAAAACCACATAAGATGCGATCATGCTGTGTCTACCTCACCCTTTTGGAAGACCCTCTTCGCGGATCCGGGGGTCAGGAAGGTCGGATGACCTCTGGGCACCGAGGTTCAGTAGATTAACCGCAGCACTGACTCTCCAGTCCAGAGATGTTTCCTGAGTCACAACAGATAGATGGAATCGTTTGCGTCTAGAAGTACTCTTAGGGAGTCGGAACTGTATCAGCTTTGTTCTGCAGGAACCGTTCCCTGTGTCAGCTTCAGCTTGTAGCAGGGTTTTTGACAGCTTGTCAAAAATGCTCTGGGTTAAAGAGGTTTTGCTCCGGATGGCCGTTCCGTAGCTTTCTCTAGAACTGACTGTAACGGAATGAAATGACTGTTGTTTCCCCTCCTCAGCACAGGACGGGTCTGCATGAGAGATGGTCTCAAGGTCTCATGCATTCCTTCTAACCTGCTTATTTTCACCTCAACAGAAGACTGAAGAATGAACTATTTTCTTTTAATTAATCAAAGAACTCTATTTTAATAAAGCTAATCCAACCAAGTGTTAGTCAACAAATAAGATGTGACCAATCTATGAAATCAGAATATTAATTACCTTATTATAATCCCATAGAATATAAAGGCACTGTGACTTTATATGTTCCAACAGGACTCATTTCACGTAGCGTTAAAAGTCATGACACATTACTTTCACTGATCCAATCAGAATCTGACAGATCTGACGGAGACGTGGTTTTGATGGTGTTTGGTAACTCTGTCAATTTTTCATTCGACCATAAACCAAAACATCCGAAGTATCTTTACCCACGTCATCTCTAACGCCAGTTCAAAGCGTGCCAGAGAAGTTGTCGGAGTGGCCAATCCGTAACTCTCCTTTTTAACCAAAAGAACCAACGACAAGCTGGAAAATTCGTTTTTGTTCCAACTGCTGCAACAGTTCCTTTCAAAATAAAAGCTGAACCATCAAGATCCATGCTCGGGTCTCACCAGACGCCAATAAATTGTCGTGACCCCGAAGTTTCTCACAGACTGGCCTGGTCGGCAACTGCTGCTTTTCCTACCGGCTCGGTTCCAGAGAAGGTAGAGCTGGACCTCGACATTCCTGATCTAAAGGGGACTTCCTGAAGGGTAGGTAGACCGGCAAATGGCGTTGAATGTGTTTATGAACCTCCTAACCAAAGCTTAACACGAAGACATCACCTTCAGTTCCCATCAGAACCAGCTTTGGATTTGCTGGTTCTGATCACATCACACGTCATCCATTCACCGTCTCATCCACTTTAGTTACACCATACATTTAGTTTTAAAGTCAGTCTAGTTTAATTTGTTAGTAATAAAATTCTTAACTTTTAAACTTGACTCTCTCTCTTCTGTTGTCTCTGAGTGAATACAAAGCTGTTATCTAATCGCTACATTAAAAAGATCCAATCTTCTGATTTAAATAACCTCATAGATCCGTGAGGTGGATTTCATATTTCCTATGGAATCCTATGCCTTATGGCTTATTAAATAACATGTAATTTAAATCATTACGTGACTCATGGTGAAGTGAGCTGTTTTAATATTCTCATGTTATGGTTTACTTGTCCAGTCGGAACGTGCCATGTTAAGGGGTGTTAACAAGCAAACCTCAGAACATCACGCCTTCTTTCAGATACAGGATGCTCTGATTTGGGGTAAGGAAATATCTATGTGTCATGACGTTTAACTTAACTTTAATTTATCTCTAATGAACCTTGTGTCTGAGTGAAGATGATGATTACCTTGTCATATCAAACATTAATGATCATCATATATAAATCTTTCAATGTAATAATAACATTCATTCCAAACTTCAGTAATTCAAGCACAGATTAATCAAGACATTATTATTATTCATATCACATTTGTTCATTCAACCATATTGTTCATTCACTATTATAACTGTTCAGTCCTTTCTTTTGTGCAGGATGGCCTAGATAAGCAGACAGCCTTGGCACAGAAGGACCTTGAGAAGGGAACATGATGTTGACAATCTGGGTGTAAACATGTAGTGTCGAAACTTTTCCTGCAACTTGGAAGATTAAGAGACCCACAGAGGCAGATTCATGTCTGTAGATGACCTGGTGGCATGTAGGTCAATACGCAGGTGAAAACCGACCATTGCTGGACATTACATTTGTGAAGATAAAACATCAGCGTTGCAGAACAGAGTCAGCGATAGAGTCACGTTGCTGCTAGCCAATCAGTGGAGAGATTTCCAAATATAAGGAAATGAGATTCAAAATTGTGCCATCTGAAGCTCACTTTTGATCTGGATATACTTCCTGAAACAGAAGTGGCAGAGCTTTTTTCCCCAGAGTTAGACCCACAAGGCATTTTTTTAGATTACTGCAAATGTTTTGATAAAACAAGTGAACTTGGTATTTAAGTTTGGATCATTGTGCAAAAAAAGAATATTGTTTAATGGCCCAAAATTTGTTATTTTACCAATGAGCATCAATCTTTTTGATTGATTTCCAATGCATTTACATTTTGGACACATCCCAGAACCATACAGATGCATTGCTTATGCCTTGAGCCTTTTTACACACTACGCTTCTAGAATGCGTCAAGCTCAGAAGTTCAGATCAGGCCAGACTGGAAGTCAAAAACCAAAACACTTTTAAACATCTTGAAATTTTCTAAATAAAAGTCACATGCAGATTTTCTATGGCTTAACTTGTAAAAAAGTTCATCACCACCCGTGAAACTTCTGTAGCCAAGGAAAACAGAACAGGAAATAAACCACAGACAATTTTGGATACATGCTGTAGTCTTTCTCCCTGGTTGTTATGTGGCTTAGAGTATGAAGCTTGGAGGCAAGATGGCAGCGCCTGTACATGCAGCGGCTCAGCACTTCGCAAAGCAGCTCTTTTTAACTTGTGTTGTTTTTGTTTATTTACTAGTGAGTAGAACATATGGCTATGTGAACCTAAAATAGAGTTGAGGCAAGCTAGTTAGCATTGGTCTGAAACAAATCAATGGCATATTCGAGCACTCTGACTTCCCAAATAAGATTGTGAGGACACAAGGGTCTCTGCGGATTACTTTTCCTGTTGTGAAGTGACGGAGGCAGCACATACTGTAGATAGAAAGCAGAAATGCGGCTGCCGAGCCGGCATACGTGCTAGGTTACCATGAGCTCTACTGCCTAGTCTCGTCTTAGCAAACTTACGACTGCTGCCAAACTAAATGAAGGAATTAAATCTTACCAAATCTGCACAGAAGAACATGCAGGACTGCTGTGTCATAGTGTTTTCAGAGATGTGGCTTAATCCAACTATCCCAGAGGAGGCTATCCAGCTAGCAGGCCGCAGCACGCACCTCGCCGACAGGACGAACGGCTCCGGTCAGAGCAGAGGGGTCAGAGCAAAGTGTCGGCCCTTCTACCAACCAATGGAGCCCCCCACCATCATAAATACTGCTGTTTCTATTCTGTGATTCTATGTCTGTGATGAGTACTATATAAATAAAATTTACTTACTTACTTTCACAACTCAGACCCACTACATGCATGGCAAGGGATACGGCACATCACAAATCAAACCAGCATCAATTCACCATCCAACAATAATGACAGACTGGTGCCTGGCCTTGCGAGGTGATGTCTTGCGAGGCCAGGCTCCTTGCTTACGAGGACACTGTCCTTTCTTGGTCAAAGAAAACTGTTAAATGGAACAGACTTGCTGAGGAGTGTGATCCCCTATAGTTGGAACACACTCTCAGGTCACCCTTCTTAAAGATGGGGACCACCACCCCAGTCTGCCACTCCACAGGAACTGCCCCGATGACTATGCAATGTTGCAGAGACGTGTCAACCACGACAGCCCTATAACATCCATAGCCAATCCACAGATGGACGAATCTCATCTGCCCCCGGGGCTCCTCCGCTGTGTAGTTGTTTGACTACCTCAGCAACTTCTGCCCCCGAGATTGGACAGTCCATCCCCAGGTCTCCCAGCTCTGGTTCCTCCTCGGAATGCGCATAGGTGGGATTGAGGAGCTCCTCAAAGTATTCCTTCCACCTTCCGACTATAGCCTCAGTTGACGTCAGCTGGCTGACTCTTTGGAGCCGATCGATAGTCTTTCTACATGGCCTCACCAAACTCCTCCCACGCCGATCTGTCGTGGTGAAGAGGGAGCTGAGCTAGAAAGCCAGGCTTTCAATTTACCGGTCGATCTACGTCCTAATCCTCACCTATGGTTATGAGCTTTGGGTAACGACCGAAAGAACAAGATCGCGAATACAAGCAGCCGAAATGAGTTTCCTCCGTAGGGTGGCCGGGCTCAGCCTTAGAGGTAGTGTGAGGAGCTCGGACATCCGGGAGGGACTCGGAGTAGAACCGCTGCTCCTCCAGATCGAAAGGTGTCAGTTGAGGTGGTTTGGGCATCTGGTCAGGATGCCTCCTGGACTCCTCCCTGGGGAGGTGTTTCGGGCATGTCCTGCTGGCAGGAGGCCCCCGGGTCAAGCCAGGACATGTTGGAGAGGTTACATCTCCAATCTGGTCTGGGAATGCCTTGGGGTCGTGCCGGAGGAGCTGGTGGAGGTGGCCGGGGAGAGGGCTGTCTGGAGCTGCCCCTGCGACCCGGACCTGGATAAGCGGAGGAAGACGACGACGAGATGACGGAACAGACTTGCATCACGTGACCGCTGCTTCCACGGCGATCAAGTTACGTCACGTGACACGGGAGACATTATATTTTATAAGTATTAGTTTCAATATAAATATATACCGTAAATCCTCTAATATTAGCCTGTATTTAGTTAACTGCCGGGCATCATATTTTGGCCGGTGTCGGAGTCAGCGGAGTTGAATAATGGCCGGTTTTTTATTGTGGCCAGGTGGAATGTGGTAACAAGCAAGTACCACAGGGGGGGCTGTTGTGTCATCCGTCTCACTTTTGATTTGCCAGTGATAGACCGCGAGGGTAACTTTAACCGTGTGGAGACGAAGAGGAGGCGAAAATTTGATATCAAGTTCAAAGAGAACGTGCTGATTATGCTGCAGAACACTCTGGGGAGCAGTAGGGGTTGTATGAACTAGTCACTAGTCGACTTGACTGCTCTATAGTGACTTTTTATGCCTGTCATCGACTAGTCGCAATCACGTGATAATGACCGGCAAGATGCAGTCCTCGGAAAAGACAGCAGCCTGCTGTCAGCAGGTGACAAGCTCCTGCGCATCGGGAGGCAACGCGCTGTGCCAGAGTGTCAGTACTGACACCCGCTGTAAAACGGACATTTAACCAAATTGTGACGTTTACCCTCTTGCAATTTAACCTTCCCCTCACCCCCATCCTAACCTTAACCAGCTTGCGCATGCAAAGCTCTGATTGTTGATGCGCTCCAGACATCTGCGTCCTGAGCACGGCCACAGTAACATTATCAAATCAGGTGTTGCCACCTCAAAAACTAATTTAACACGCGATCGATCATGTCGGCACATTTCCTTTTATGTTTTCTGTCTTTTATTCTTTTATTTGTGCCTGATGCGTTTCGCTGCTGTGGATCGGGGGGCATCACCCGTTTTGTCCTCAGTGACGCACCTAACTGATGTGGCCAGCGAGCACTCCGCTGTTTTTGCGGTTGGTAGATCTTTTGCAACTACTAAGCAGTTGACCAACCATAGATAACTTCTTTGGATCTAAAAAAACCCCATTTTAAATTAGTTGACTTACTTTTAAACTTGAAATTTGCCCCCAAAGTAGCTTCCGGCTTCTGATCCGCTGTCCTTTTGAAAATACAGCAGTGTATTCTGGGTAATTTTTGACCAAGGCTAAGCCACAAGATACCTCCCGTGCATCCTTGCTCAGCTAGCTAAACGGCTAACAAACGGAGAACACATGCCTCGGTAGAACATGAACGTTGGAACATGTCTTGGCGGCTCCCGATGACATATCTCCTAGGCAACCGGGGCGGGGCCAAGACATCAAGGCAAGATTCCTTGGCATTGAGAAACACCCTACTTTGGCCGCAATGAAGTGGCGACTGCTGGAACCATGACGCCAGCTCCAACATCAATGAGCAACAGCCAGGTGCTCACCCTGCAGACAACTGAGGTACAGTGTACACTCAGAGGTGTTAACATGAGGAAAGCAGCTTGTCCAGATGGCATTCTGGGAAAGGTGCTACATGACTGTGCAGCGGAGCTGGCTGAGGTCTTCACAGACATCTTCAACATGTCGCTGTACCAGTGCTCTGTCCCCATCTTTCTAAAAACATCCACAATAGTACCAATACCCAAAAAGTCTGCAATAACAAGCCACAACTACAGACCTGTAGCTTTAACACCTCTCATATTGTGTCCTTGGGAAAGACACTTAACCCTCCTTGCCTACTGGTAGTGGTCGGAGGGACCGGTGGCGCCAGTGTTCGGCAGGCCTCACCTCTGTCAGTGTACCCCAGTATCGTAGCTCATCTCCACCAGTGTGTGTGTGTGTGGGTGAATTACTAATTGTGTTATGAAGTGCCTTGTGGGGTTGTAGAACCCTAAGAAGGGGCAGTACAAATACTGGCCATTAACCATGAAGTGCATGGAGAGACTAGTGCTGGAACACATCAAGCAAATCATCATTGACCCATGTAGGAAAAAGGTGGAGCACCAGTCACTCAAAATAAATGGAGAGCAGGTGGAAAGGGTGTCACAGTTCAAGTTCCTGGGCACAAACATATCAGAGGACCTCACATGGACACACAACACCAAATGTCCGATAAGGAAGGCACAACAATGGCTATACTTCCCGAAGGCTCTCAGGAAGATCAACCTGAGGTTTTATCACCGCTCCATAGAGAATGCCCAGACCCACAGCATCCTGGTTTAGGATGTTTATGTAAAACCATTAACGTCCTAAAGGACTCAACCCACCCTGCTAACCATCTCTTCAAACCTTCAAATCCTCCTAGAACAAAGTAAGGAACCTTGGTGTTACCTTTGACCAGAACATGTCATTCAAATCCCACGTTAAACAGGTTTGTAGGATTTCCTTCTTCCACCTTCGGAAAATTGATTAGAAGATTAAAAGCATCCTTTCCAGGAGTGATGCTGAAAAACTAGTTCATGCATTTATCACCTTAAGACTGGATTACTGTAATTCATTACTACCAGGAAGTCCACAGAATGTAGTTAAAAGTCTTCAGCTTGTCTGAAATGCTGTGGCTTGTTCTTAAGAGAAATATGGCAAGGCTGAGTTGGACTTTAGATTATAGACCAGTGGTGTCCAGCCCTGGTGTTTGAGGGACACTGTCCTGCATGCTCTACATATTTGATTACTTCACTTGCAGGCTTAAGATAAATAGCTGAAGGAGCATTCTTTAACATGTAATCGTGTAATAAACCACAAAGCTAAATCTCGTTATGAAGTGTGTCTTAAAGAAAAAGGATGTTGTTCTCTGCCATCCAGCTGACCTTTAGAGAAGTCTTTAATTAATCCCATCAGAAAGGATGAAGGGTAAAAACAAGAAGGGGAGGGAACCAGATTACAACATCTGACGAAGTTACGGTAAACTGTTGGGATGGGATCGGCCATACGGCTGCCAAGAAAGTCGAGGAGGAGACGCGGAGATCGTTTGCATCATTTCCATACTGAGAGTCTGCTTTACATCAAGCTCATTCAGGAAGGTGTTTGCTGAGCTGTGACCAGAGTCTGAGAGGAGAGGATATAAAACATGATCTGCAGCTTCCTGTGCTGCAGCGCCTCTCAGCTGGCTCTTATTATTATAGTGCAATATTTAATATTGCAGCAGACCTTAGATTACCTCACAGGTGTTTGTGCATTCTTTAGTAATGATGCTCTGACTCAGAATCATCTAAGGATGGACCTCCAGGCGGAGACAGGAGTTTACAGGAGGTGACCCTCGCTTTGCAACACAACCCTGAGGGCGATCTGTGACTTTGTAGTGGCAGGAAACCGTCTACAGAGCAGTCTCTGGACTAAAATGGCTCATTTTAGGCTGCAGTGCCACCTGCTGGTCATCAAGCCTTAAGACATTTCATAAAAGCTGGTTTAACTAACCTTTACAGTAAACAGCAGCGAAGGTGAGGTGCACCACAGCAACAAAGAAGGGTTTCCTTGTTCTGCCTTTATAAACTTGATAATTAATAGGCAAGGCAGCTTTATTTATACAGCACATTTCATACACAGAGGCAATTCATTAGCTTTCCATTAGCAAGAACATCAAAATCAACGTGCCAGAAAATACTATTTCAAAATTAAAAAGAAACAGAGTTAGAGGATGAGCAAATGCAGTGCAGAAGGTGCAGCATAAGAACATGTATTCAAAGGCTGATGAATGCATGAAGATTTTCCTTTTTGATTTTAAAGTTTCTAGAGTTGGGGCACATTTGAGGTCATGAGGAAGCTGATTCCATATGTGAGCAGCATGGTGGCTAAAAGCATCTTCACCCTGTTTGGTTCTGACCCGGGGTTCTTGCAGCTGACCGCTTCCTAAGGATCTCAGAGCCCTGCTGGGTGTATATACAGGAAGGATATCTGACATGTATTCTGCCCCCATGCCATTGAATGATTTATAAACTAGCAGAAGCACGTTGGAGTAAGGAGCCTAAGGCCGTGTTCGAGATGAGCCAGTTCTGCGCAGATTAGACCAGCGGTGATCGGCGGGCAGTGCATGCCGGTTAGATTTGTGTCCGATTTGACGCCGACTTGCTCTGACGTCATGCATACGTAGGCAACGATAACCTCGTGAGATGAAGGCGGACGCAGATTTTGGAGCAAGGCGCTGCAGTTGCTCTCCCTCGGCTGCAAAACCTAGGGCATGACGGGAAACGTCTGGCTCGCACCTGATCTAAGATCTGATTGGTTCATATTTTGATCCAAACATCCGGTAGTAGAACATGAAATGTTAGTTGGTCACATGTATTCTGTAAATCCTGTTACGTTGATGATGACAACTATATAGGCCATAAAGAGGAATGTGTTTTGTGTTCTTTTGTCACGTTTCCAATGAGCACACTAACCCTACAGCTGATAACCTTTATTATTACAGTCAGGTCTTCATATGCATTACATGATATCCACAAGCATGTGAGGATGTGTTTCAGCTGCTAACAGGCACCAGAATTCAAATAAATAATTAAACAATTATCAACTCAAACCGACTCTAACGCGATATGTTCAGCCATCGTCACCCGCGAGCTACACATGCAGGAAATTGTGTCCGACTTAAACGCCGGCTTTCAGTCACTCCCCCTGCTGCTTCCGTCTGCTCTCGTCTGTTTTCCAGGCGAGGCGCAGCTCAACTCGAACACGGCCTACGTCACTTTCGCATCATGGGTCCCCAGAAGAACGAAAAAATTAAGGCAAGTCAACGAGGCTAAAAACGCTATTTTCTAACTCGCTTTGCCTTACGCCCTGGATCTATCGACATTAATATATGGACAATGGGTTTCCAAAGACTCCAATAATAAGTTGTTCTGCTAAAATGGGAGGTGGCCACCACCGCCATTTTGACCATGTCACAGGTTCCGTCAAGCCCAGACAATTCCACAAAAGGAAAGAGAGGAGGAGCTGAGGGTGGGGCTGTAAGGCTGGGATCAACTGACGACACCCGGTCGAACTAGCTACAAGCTAACCTGAAGCTAACCCAAAGCTAATGCGGAGGTGGGAGCTAAGCTAACAGAGGTAGCAACCTAGCTACAACCGGAATTAACTGTGCACAACACCAGAGCTTCTGAGTCAGAGATACGCCGGGCTGACCGCTGGGTAAAACCGGGTGGAACACAGAGGTCTCCGAGAGCTCCACAAGCCGGCAGCCGCACAGCAGACATAAGCCGCTATCAGACAGATGCGTCAAGCTGCTGGGAGAACCAGCCGTCAGCCCGCCGCAGCACACAGAAGCCGCGATCAGACAGCGATGCGCCGAGCTGCGGGGAGAACCAGCCGTCAGCCCGCCGCAGCAAACAGAAGCCGCGGTCAGACAGAGATGCGCCGAGCTGCGGGGAGAACCAGCCGTCAGCCCGCGCAGCTAACAGAAGCCGCGGTCAGACAGAGATGCGTCGAGCTGCGGGGAGAAGTGGCGTATTTTGGCGGTTCTGGCTTGCCATAAGAACCAGCCGTCAGCCCGCCGCAGCACACAGAAGCCGCGGTCAGACAGAGATGCGCCGAGCTGCTGGGAGAACCAGCCGTCAGCCCGCGCAGCTAACAGGAGCCGCGATCAGACAGAGTTGGACCGGGCTGCGGGGAGAAACAGCCGGCATTCCGGGTGGAAAACAGAGGTCTCCCGAGAGCTCCACAAGCAGATAGTCGGAACCCAGTTCCACCAACATGTTATATTTCAACTAGGGTTGCCAACTTTCGCTCAGCAAAATGGGACATTTTTTTGGTATTTGGAAAAACTCCAATACAAAAACAGAACACAACCTTAGAAGGATAATCTCGAGATTTATGTAAATATGCAGCTTGCATGGAAACACGCATGAATATCATACTGGGGAAACAGTAAAAGTAAAACTGTAAAAGGTTCAAAATTATGAACACATTTCAACATTAGGCAGTAGTATTGTTTTGCATCCTTACAGAAATTGAACTTCATATGTATGAATAAACCTGAATACAATCACAGCTTGAACATTTATAGCAAACATATATAACGCATATATTCCAAATGATATCAGGCAACAGATTTCATGACACAAAGTGTATTATTTCCATGGATATTTTTTGTTGCTCCTGACTAACATTTCACTTCCTCACTCAGAGAAAAGTCCTTGCATGACAGGTCACAATTTACAGTAATTAGAAGTTAATTTTTGATCAGCTGAGAGCTGCATCTGTTTCTGGAGTCCGAACATTTTTAACAGAGAAGATCCTCTCAACAGAACTCAGAGCTTTATCCAAATATGCAGCTTGCATGGAAACACGCATGGATTTCATACTGGTGAAACAGTTCAAATCATGTATACATTTCAACATTCAAGCAGTAGTATTGTAGTGTATCCTTAAAGAAATTGAACTAATAAACCTGAACCGAAATCATTACAGCTTTATAGGAGTTAAACTGATTCCAAATGATATGAGGCAATAGATGTCATGACTCAACACCTAGTTTTTCCATGGATATTTTTTGTTGCTCCTGACTGACTCAAGCATTTTTTTGTCATTTTGCACAGCCACAGAAAAGTCCTTGCATGACAGGTCACAGTTCACAGTTATTAGAAGCTTGTTTTTGATCAGTTCAGTGCTGCATCTGTTTCTGGAGTCTGACCATTTATTAGTCATTACAGAGAAGATCCTCTCAACAAAAGCGTTTGAGCCTGGCACACTGAGAACAAATGAGACAATCTTGAACAGGTTGTTCAGGTTGGCTTTGCCTGTGTTCTGTATGACTGCCATCCACTTCTCGCTGGTGGTGTTTGCTTTATCCTGGCTTGCTTTCTGCATTTCCCCCTGGCAAGTACAAAACTCTTCATAGAGCTGATCCATGTTGATCATTTCTGTCATTTTCTGGGCAGTCACAATCTGCTCCAGGTGAGAGAAGGTGAGTTCCTCATTCAGTCCAATGGGCTTCAGTTTCATCATCACGTTCTCTGGAGAGAAATCCATCCACTTGTCAATATAAGCGATGACAGAGTCATAGAACTTCAGAAAGTCCTGCTGCTGCTTGGATTTTTGTGGTGGCGTTTGTTTGTCCATCAGTTGCCTGGTCTGATATCCAAAAAAGCTGTCCTGTTTCCGTTGCACCATCTTAGTTCTGAATTTCTGCACTTCTTCATAGACATCTGTGATGCAGAGTTTTGTTTCCTCCAACCTTTTCACAAGTTGATCAAAAACACAACCTACGTTGTGAAAGAAGCACAGGTAAATCTCTGCTGCATCTGTTTTTTCTTCATTCTCAAACATCTTTTTCAGAGCTACGGGACAGCTCTCTCCGAGCGACCTGAAGTATGAGACGAGAGCAGGCCAGCTATGCAGGAGGCGGTCAACAGCTGGATGAAGAGAAAGCCATCGGGTGCAAACATGACGCAGAATTTCATGCCACTCAATATCAACAAAGTTGAAAAAACTCTGCAGTTCCTCTCTCCGTGAAGCAGATACTGAAAAGTGGCTGTAGACCTTCAGGACAAGTGCCTCTATGTCCACAGAAAGCTGATCACATGCATGCTTGCAGGTGTTGTGCGCAATGTGAGCGGGGCAGTTTGCCTTGAGAATGCGATCATTATCACTGCTGAACAGTGAATAAACTGAATGATGTTTACCAAAATTAACATTGGCATTATCTGCTGAATATGCGGAGATGTGACCAATATCTAGATCACATTTTTTTAAAGAGTTCATCAGTGCTTGATGTATGCCATTAGCGGTTTCATCACAGTCTTCATAAAAGTCCAGTAACTTACACTGCACTCCTTTAGAAGCAGAGAAATATCTGACACACACTGGAAACATCTTTCTATTACCTTTGTTCGAGGCATCAGTGGAGACAGAAAAATATGCAGGCTCACCTTCTTGTGGAGACAGCTCGTCCAAAATATCCCGCACAGTTTTGGGTCCTAGAACGTTCATTGCAATCATTTCTGCTTTGGTCCGACCCAAGTGAAGCTTTTTTACCACATTATTATCACTGAATAAAGCACCATTAAGTTTAACAAGGCAATCTGTGCTGTTGTAACTCAGTCCATGTTTCACTGTGTGGTACACATAAGCAGCTTCAATTGCAGCAACTCTGTCATTTTCAGCCGTGGATGTTGCTAGGAATGCACCGATGTTGCTGGCACCTTTAGCTTGCTTGGCTTTCTTGTGCATGTCTGTGGCGGCGTGCTGAGTGAGGTCATTTTCACCTCCATGGCCAACAGAAAATTCTCGGCGGCATAAAGTGCAGAAAGCTTTAGTTGTGTTGCTGCTCACGGGCTTTATCCGTGTTTGTTTTACCCCCCCCCCCCCCCCCCCCCCCCCCACTCCTTTTTGTACCTGCACAGCCTTTTCTTTTTCGGAGGTTTATCCATATTCCCAAAACAGCTTCCAAGTTGACTCAAAATCCGACCGCTAGATTGCACCTGCTGCTGCATGAAATATGTCCTCTGTGGAGTCTTACTACCATCTGGTGGTAGGAGTAGGTAACTGCAGTGTAACAGGGGAAATATGAAGCAGCGCTGAGCAGCGCTCATAATAAGGGACAACAGAAATCCCGTACGGGACTCCCCAATTTAAATAAATATACGGGACGTCCCGGCTAAAACGGGACAGTTGGCAACCCTAATTTCAACCCATTTTCTAAAGTGCAGCATTGTGTTAAATGCACTGGGTTTTACCCTATTACATTTAAATTTCATGGTTAAACAGTACATGTTAAAATCTAAGCTCAGCTCGGCAGTGACCTAAAATACATAAATATAATTTTACTTACCGACAAAAATGAAGTGGAGACTCCTTGGACGCTCTATTAGTGCAATTAATGCCACAGCAAGTCATTTTGTCCAACAATTGCACAAGAAATATCCAAAAAAGAATACACAAACACAACGACTCAAAATCCCGGAACAGTCTCCAAGCCAGACCGAGGCTCTACTGAGGCCTTTCCCCGGAGCTAGCTCTGTGGTCACGTGGGTCTGATGCTCATTAATTATACAGAATTTTAGGCTTTTAATACACTTAAACAGAAGAGTGAGAAAAAAATTCACCCCCTCAGAGTTGTCATGAGTGTAAACTAGATAATTTAAACAAAAACATGTTCTGGTACCAGGCTGTAAACATGTTTATTTCTGCTGTGAAATTGGTATTTTTAACATGGGAGTCAATGAGGATTTGCTCGCTTCTGATACCAGCCCCCAGCGGATGAGGGTGGAACTGCAATTTTCTTACTTCCGGGTTGGCCTCAATTTTAAAGCCGCATTGTGGGGGCCTGCCTGGATCGCACATAAGTTGTACTGCAATTTAAATGAAAAGTAATGATGGGTGTTTCCACCATGCCAGTCACGTATTTTGAGATTTATAGCTTGTAAAAGTTTGTATTTAGCATGACTACAAACTAGAAATCGGCCCGTCGCATATGTGACGTCACCACATGATCTCTCCACTAATGTAGCTGCTACTTACCAAATGACCAGATTTATGGTGGCTCTTTCCTCCTGTGGGAAGTTTGCTGAACTTACAGCCATATTCCCTCTGTTTTCTCCGTGTCTGGTTCGATGACGTCACTTTCATGAAGCGCATTTGTTGTCGTGGACTTATTTTCACACAAAACCTAAAATAGCATTTCCCCCTGTTCAGAAATAAGCGCGTTCTTGGTATCAAAATGCGTCTTTAAAATTCACGGACATCATATGTGAAATCCATGGCACAAAACAAGCGGAATTAGAAAATAGCGTTTTTAGCCCCGTTGACTTGCATTCATTTTTTTTTTTCCGTTCTTCCGGGGACCCGTGATGCGTAAGTGACCTAGGCTCCCTATTGATTCTGTAGTTTACTGGTAACCAGTGAAGAGGTTTAAGAACAAGAGTGATGTGCTCGGTTCTCTTGGTTCTTGTTAAGACTCTAGCAGCAGCATTCTGAATAAGCTGCAGTTGCTGCACAACTTTTTTGGGAAGACCAGTAAAAAGACCATTGCAATAGTCCAGCCCACTGTAGATGAACACATTGTAATGAAATAGATTACAGTTATTTAATAAGCCATAAGGCGTAGGATTCCATAGGAAATATGAAATCCACCTTACGGATCTGTGAGGTTATTTAAATCAGAAGATTGGATCTTTTTATTGCAGGGATTAGAAAACAGCTTCGTATTCACTCAGAGACAACAGAAGAGAGAGAGTCAAGTTTAAAAGTTAAGAATTTTATTACTAACAAATTCAACTAGACTGACTTTAAAACTAAATGTATGGTGTAACTAAAGTGGATGAGACGGTGTATGGATGACGTGTGATGTGATCAGAACCAACAAATCCGAAGAAGCGATTGTTCTGATGGGAACTGAAGATGTTGTTTTCGCATTAAGCCTTGGTTAGGAAGTTCAGAAAAACATGAGACACCATCATGCCGGTCTATCTACCCTTGGTGGAAGTCCTCTGTAGATCAGGAATATCGAGGTCCAGTGGACCCTCTCTGGAACCGAGCCGGTAGGAAAAGCCGCGGTTCCGATCAAACCCGTCTTGAGTTACTTCCAGGAACATGACAAGTTATTGGCGTCTGGTGAGACCCAAGCCTGGGTCCGGAAGGTGGAGCTCTTGTTCTGAAAGGAACTGTTGTCGCTGGTTGGTATAGCGACTGGATTTTTCAGCTTGTCGTTCTTTCGGTTAAAGAGCTGAGATCAGGATTGGCCACTCCATCACTTTCTCTGGAACGCTTTGAACTGGCGTTAGAGATTACGTGGCATAGTTTTATACTTCGGATGTTATGGTTTACTGTCAAATGAAAAATTACCAAACACCATCTAAACCACGCCTCCGTCAGATCTGTCAGATTCTGATTGGATCAGTGAAAGGAATGTGTCATGTCTTTTTAACGCTACCTGAAATGAGTCCTGTTGGAACACTTAAAGTCACAGTACCTTTATATTCTATAGGATTATAATAAAGTAATTAATATTTCACAGGTCGGTCACATCTTATTTATTGACACTTTGATGGATTAGCTTTATTAAAATAGAGTTCCTTGATCAATTAAAAGAAAAGATTCCATTCTTCGTTCTTCTGTTGAGCTGAAAATAAGCAGGTTAGAAGGAATGCATGAGACCTTGAGACCATATCTCATGCAGACTAGTCTTGAGTGAAGAAGGGTAAAATAAGAGTCATTCCGTTCCGTTACAACATGAATGAGTCTTGTCTGGACAATAGACCCCTGAGTCATGCTATTTGATGCAGATGATAAAACGGTGATCTAGTTTTGGCCTTAATGTGACCAGCGAAGCTCAGGTCTGAATCAATTATGACACCAAGATTTTTAACCTGAGTCTTTGTCTAATAGTAAAAACCAGGATTGTAAACAAACTTAGGAAAATGGACAAAAATAATCCAAAAAACATTTTTACATGAACATGTTTTATTGATTTATTTGGAAAAAAAAAGCAAATGTGAATGCACACATGAACACACATGTTTGTGCCTCTCACACACAGCAATGCAACACTCAGCTGTTTTCATGTTGTAAAAATTATTTTTCAAAACCTGTGTGACTGGTCTTGTGTAGCGACTAAGGCACTGAAAACTCGTACTTTCATTCACAAAAATCACAAAATTGTAGCTTTTATCTTTTCTAACCTGAAAATGCCCGCTTAATCACAGCCGGCACAATAAGCCTTAAAAACCATGATCCTGATAATGACTCCATATTTTTAGTCAGCAGTGAATCAAGACAAGAAAATTTCATTTAGTATCTTTTTGCTAAAAAGCTGAAAAAAGTTCATTTTAGATCATTTTCACAACTAAAAAGTGACAAATATGCGTCAGTGTCTTTCAAAAGCAGCTGATCATCAGTATGAATTAGCATCAGTCCTATAAATGTGGATTTATTAGCAAGAATCAAGTTAATCCAATGATGGCTATAGTGTTGCACGACTGAAGGTATTTAAAAAAAGAAGCAACAATTCTAGCGCTGAACCAGTAGGGGGAGCCCAAGCTCCAGGAGTATGCAGCCATGAGGGGGTTGCGTTTAGCTCTAACCCAAGTGAGCAGAACATCTGGGCAGATGTCATACCAGGTGTTGCATGCAGGACATGATGGTGCGATTAAAACAGCTGGATGATGTCAGAGTTGTAATAAAAGAGGAAGAATCAAGTCTCAGATTAAAACGGTACCGAAGCAAAGAGTCGGGGGAGCTTTGGACTTCTATAATGGATGTGAGGAGGGACGTTTTTAAAGGCTGTACTTATTTATCAATAAAGAAGAGGAAGCATGAACTCTTAAAATCTAAATCGGCTCAGTCATAAGAGCTGCTTTAACTTTTATTTGTGTTTGTAGCTGTGACATATTTTCTATAAACCACATGTAATGTCCTTGACAGCTTTCTGCTTCTAGATGGTTCAACCTGGTTGCTAGCCTAACAAGTTATCCTATATATGTGGATATATAGTGTGGCCACAACCCATAGACAGAGCTCGGTCATGAGGAATACATGATTGTCTTTTTGTCTCTGCGTGCTATTGGATAAGCATACTCACTGCTACGGATGTCAGTCAACGAGGCAGTCCGCCATACGCTGTCGAAGAAGATGCAAATTCATGCTTTTTTTAGATACCAAAGAAAAGTCCAAATAGGCCAAAGTTAATGCCAAAGCTGTTTTGAACGAGCCAACGCCATCTTAGTAGTTTCGCTCTGTCGTATCATCCTGCCCACCAAACCAATGGAGCGCTGTGACTGGCACAACACAATACTGCTCAGGCTAGACTGACATGCAAAGCTAAGTCATTTTGCTTCAGCTATTGTCTGTCTAGATCTCAGGCTACCTGCATGGGACGGAGCATCAAACCATTGGACTAGAACATACTGCAAACTGAAACAGCTGTTTGAAATCTTCAACGTCAAAAAGTGAAAATTTGATAAACATTTTGGTCCATTTTCAGAAATCTTCCAGCTGCTTTAGTGGACGATGTCACGACTTAGTAAAATTTAGCAAACCTTTTACTCCGTCAACATTTTGATAGGCTGTACAAAATAAATATCAGGTGCTTTTGTCCTCTTTAACCTAGTGTGTTTTTCTTTTATCATCTTTCAAATCACCCGGGAAACTAGCAGTAACACAAAGATTCTGCTCTGCAAGTCAGTCTAGCCACGCCCCATTGTAGCCTCAGTAGATCTACTGTCGGCCCAATCAGTTCTGTGAAGAAAACTACAAAGATGGCATTGGCTTAGGGATGGTGCTGTTTAAAACTGCTTTGGGATCAACTTTGGACAATTTAGACTTGAGACTTTTGTTGAAACATAAGCATATAGAGGTACTTAAGTCATTTGTTTCAAAAAAGGTTGTGTTTGCATTTTTTTCTGGTGTATAGCAGACTCCCCCATTGACTAACATCTGTGGCGGTGAATATGTTTGTTTCTCTGATTGGTCCTAGCGTTGTTTAAGTGCGTGCGAAGACAATTTGACGGACAACCATAATTTCCGCCCCATGACTGAGCTCAGGCTATGGGTCGATGGCTACCGAGAAGGCAGAGTAAACATAAAAGCTAGCACTAGTTTCCACTTGAAACTATCTCTGACAATTTTACTCGTTAGATTTCTAACATTAAACATTATAGAAACACAAACATTTACACGAGACACAAGTAGACCCTGCTGTTGTTCATAAACCAAGAATTGTTTTTAATTAATTCTGTCTTTTCACAAAGCACTGTTTTGTTTGATGGATACATTTTAGCCCCTTTTCTGGGGCTGTGAAGTCCTCTGCTCCACAAAAAGGCGAGAGAAATTGCAATCAGAGTTTTAAGGGGCTGTTACTTTCACCCTACAGCAGGGGCATTCAAATCCAGTCCTGGAAGGCCGGTATCCAGCACATTTTAGTGGTTTCTCTGCTCCGACACACTAAATTCAGTGGTTGAATCGCCTATGCAGCAGCTCATCAGGCTCTGCAGAAGCCTGTTAATCACCTACTGAGTGAAATCAGGTGTGTTGAAACAGAGTTAAAGCTAAAACTCTGAATGCCAGCCCTCCAGGCCTGGAATTGAATAAACCAGCCCTACAGCATACCTGGAATTTCTTCTAGCGTACGATGTGCAACGGTATTTTATGGCCATTTATAAGTAAAAATCTCAGAAATTACTGAAAAAATAAAAATAAAAAACTGTTAACAGAGGGTCTCTTCCCCTGCTTGTACAGGTCACGCTCCACACCTTATGTGCGTAATTTGTTCTGATTGTCGCCATTAAAACACACTAAAATAACTAAAAAGCAACAATGTTGAAAGAGAAGCTTCTTTAGATCGTTCCTCCATCTGCAAAGGTTTGGGTAATGAGGAAGCCATAGATCTAACTGGTTGTTTGCATCGACTCAATAAACTGATGTTGGCCAACTTTTTGTTCTAGTGCAGTTCTTGAAGTCAGGAATTTTATCAGTTTCACTCCTGAGTGGCTTCTCAAATACTTCCACTGGTGCAGCCAGAGTTTAAAACTGTGCATGTACTTGATAGAACTGATAAAGTACAAATGTCTTCATTACCCCGTCAGTTGCGGTAAAACGAAAATGTTTCCTTTACAGAATCAAAGACTAAAACTGTAAGAGAAGTAGTTGAAAATCATGAAGACTAAAACATTTGGGGTTGCATGACTGTTTTACGTTCATTCATGCTGCACCCTTGGAACCAAAACAGCAGAAGCTTAAGTAACATCAGATTCCCTCGTGGATTTTTTGCCGCGTCTCACTGTGACGCCATTACTCTGGATACCATGGCGCCATCGTATAATCAATTCCCTGTAACACATAAACACACATCGACTCTTACAGCTTTCTTGCAACCACGTCTGATGAATTTCTGACATTTTTACTTATATTTCCATCAAAACTAAAAGTTTGTGGTCTGCCCAGTGGAAGCCAGCTGCTTCAGGTTCCTCTACAAGCTAATTGCATTTCCTGTTTTGAACGCAGGATGATAAATTCACCAAACTCCTTAAAGAAAAGCTAAAGGTCTGCTCTTTTCCAAGCCCATTAGACTGGAAGCAGTCAGCCGTGCCACTGTTGGCGTAGGAGGTGATTTGGTTTCCAGCACTATTGAGACCATATGATCTTTTTCACTGTTGACATTTGAGCTTTTGTGTCTAAGTTGGGGAAAGACGGTTGCCTGTTAAAATGGGATTTTGGCTGCATGCTTGTGGCTGAGCGATGGTGCAGTCTGGATGAAAAGCATTTGCACTCTTCTCCACACCAACGCGCTAATCCTCGCCGGCACAGCACCGACCGCTGGTGAGGAGTTTATGCGGACAAGCCAAACGCTTGACTCCCTCCAGCTCGTGCTGATCTCAATATGCAACTCTGACAGTATGAAACTGCTCTTTGTTTACTGGAGTGTGCTTCAGCTGGCCTAGGATGTGTCTGAAGGCCACTTTATAAGAGCTTCCACGTGTTAAAAGAAGAGACTTATTATTTAGTGTGCTTTTATCGATGGAGAGCCTCATATTAAGGCCACATTAGGGGCTGATGGCTTGTTAACCAATGGAGAGAGGGAGAGAACAATCTTAGGATGGCAAGAGGAGAGGGGGATCAAATGCACAGAAGCAGATCATGCCCCTCCCCCTTGCTAAGTGCTGCAGAGATGCAAGAGAATGTGTGAGTGTATGGGGGGTGGAGGTCGTTCTTACAGTTTAATGATGATTGTAGCGGAAATGGCTAGAAGGCCAGACGCTAACACCTAATGTGACCAGATTTGATTGTAACGGAGTACATTTACACGTAAACTACGCAAAGATTAAATATTGGTCAACGTTAAATCCCTGGAGGATTTACATGTCCTGGCCTTTTTACTAAGCCGATGGGCAGGATGGTGGAGATAGGCCATGTGGAGTGGTATGGAGGGGGCAAAGGGGCGGAGCTTATTCACAAACCTCTTAGGATAGAAAAAACAGGCTTCTCTTCACATGGATCCTTTTTAGAAGGTCAGACAGCAAAATGCACAAAACTCACCATGTTGCCAATGATCCTCACACACACTCAAATTCACACAAACATCCATAAAGATCATCCTTACACACCCACACACACCCTCCCCATGTCTCTCAGCCTGTACCAGCCAGAAGCAAGACCAACCCTGCATAGTTTTGAGTCTGAATCTAACAGCAAGAGAAGGAAGGGGCAAGCAGGGGGAGTCCGTGAAAATAGGATGAGCTGTCTCCGTAGAAAAATAAAGGAACTTCCAGAGGCTGATTTAAGTGTCTTTGGCACTTCTAAAACCGCATAAAAAACTGACACTGAGTAGAAAAGGCCAACTAGATCGAGAAGGATAAGATACAAGGTCATCCACATATAAGTCTGGCTAAACCAGGGTGGATCTGAGCCTGAACAGGTCCATACTCCACCACCTCTCCATCCACCGTGATCATGCCCTGTGGAGAGATGGGCTCCAGCCGTAGGGCCCTCACCTTCTCGTACACAAGGTGAGGACAGCCGCACGCCAAATGGGCACCCTTCTCCATGGCGAGGAAGAGACGCAGGAGGGCGGGCCGGGAGATTCCGGCCGTCACGTAAAACAGATGAATCAGTCCGTCGTCTGCTGTTGCCTCAGGGACTGTCCACAGGTCCTCGGCCAGGTGGGACTGGTAAATAGCCAGCACCAAGACAAAGTCTTCCTCTTTGACCACGGTCCAGCTCTCTGGGACCGGCTGGTCTAGGGCAGGAAGCAGAGAGTCCACAAGAGCTGTGGCCTTTCTGTCTTTCTTTGGCTCTGGCCTCATGTTGGTGATGACATTGTTAGAAGAGTTAGAGACTGTGTTTTGGTTTAAATTCGTCCTAACGGGGCGGGAGCCCAGCTTTGGTGAAGAGTTGGGAATGAGGCGACAGGGAAGAGACAGGCAGTGCGAGGGGTGCTGAGTAGTGGAAGGTGGGTGGTTTATGCTTCCTTTTGGAGGTTTAGGTGCTTCCTTAACAGGAAGATAAGCCAACCTGCCTTGGTACACTCTAAGGGAGGCCAGGCGCACCAGAGTGCCCATCAGGAAGCGAATAGCTCCCACATGACGATACTTCTCGCTCTCGATGTCAACGTCTGCCACAAAGCCCCAGGCCAGGGACAGGAAAGAGAAGAGGCGTTGAGTGGAGGCCAAGTGGACTGACACAAGGTCCAAAGGACCAACCAGACCTTTGCAGATGATAAAGCCACAGCTCAGTAGCAGCTCCTCATTCCAAGCCGGAAGTGACCTGAAGGAAATCAAGAAATAGTCAAATACGGCACCACAGACCCACATGTCAGGGTTGTTGCTGTTAAACTGAATTTCTGCTTTTTTATACGAAGGAAGAGCTGAGGTACAAAAAGGAAATGACTCCATCAGTCTGTTACCACCAGTACCAAAACACATCTGTAATTAAGTAGGCTGAACTATGGTATTTAAGGCTGTAGGGGTATTCAGACAGGGGAAAGGTTGGACGTCTGACCCTGTAGGAAATGAGTACTCCATAAATTTGAGTTATTTTGGCGCCGTATAAAGGTTTAACATCTTGTGATGCTGACGTGATTTGTGGTCTGTTGGCTCACCCTAAAATGCATCTTGTGATGCTGTGCCAACATCCTACCAGCAGGTGGTGAAGGCACTCTGGACTAGTGCTGGGTCAAAAATTTTGCACAGTTGCACTCTGGACTGTAATCAGTCAAAATGCTGGAGTTTCTAGCACGTTACATCATTCCTTTGAGAGATTAAGCAACCTGAAATGACCTCTTGCTGCCTGCAAAGCTTCGCAGTCCTGGTGTCTCCTCCCTCCTGAGGAATGATGTGCCCAGTCAGCCCTTTGCCATAATTACACAGGAGGGAGATGAATTGTCTTTTTTAAACTTAGCTCAGACCATCCGGTGCACCTTTAACTGATGCATTTAAATGCCTCATTATTAAATCGACTTACTGTGAGTAATGGTGGATAGATGCAGACAGAGCATTGCCTGAACCACCTGGTAAGATACCAAGAGGTGTCTGGATGGCTTGCTTCCAGTCTTCTCGCTCCATCAGACCATTTATCACCTGAATGAAACAATGAAGAAAAACAGAAACAAATCAAAGTGGCGCTTAAAAATAAACAGAACTATATTTTCAAGACAAATGTTTGTGTCCTAAAACTATTGGAACAGCAGCGTCCAAAAACAAAGACAATAGATAATAACAGACAAGTTTTAGTGTGTTATAAAACATTGTGTTGTAATGTATTCTTCTTCACCAAAGAATGTGTTCATTCAGTTATATTGTCTCATCATGTAATAATGTTTTTGTTCATATAATCTTCGAGCTTATCGTCTTGTGTTGTATTGTCTTTTAATGTATCCTCTAGTAGTGTACTTCCCAGTGTTGTAACATTTTGCGGTATTGATTACCAGTTTGTAGTGTATCACCAAGTGTGGTATCCTCTTGTTGCCTTGTGTGTCAAGATTTTTCATAACATAATTGTACTGTATGTACTGTAATGAAAAGTACTGTCATGTAAAGTACTGTCTCCTAAAGTACTGTATCATAACATACTATAACTTATAGTCTTGTAAATTACCATATTGTAATGTACTGTCTTGTAAAGTACTGTATTGCAACATACTGTACTTGTAAAGTATCATATTGTAACATATTGTCTTGTAAAGTACTGGGTAATTAAGTACTGTATTGTAACTTATAGTCTTGTAAAATACCCTATTGTAACTTATTGTAACTGTAACTGTAAATTACCATATTGTAACATACTCTTTTGTAACGTACTGTCTTGTAAAGTACCGTAGTGAAATCTATACTATCTTGTGGCATACTGTTTTAAAATATACTGTCTTGTAAAGTACCATACTGTCTTGAAACTTATTCTCTTGTGATGTCCTGTCTTGTCAGTTACTGTATAGTAGCATACAGTATTGTCACTTACTGTCTTGTAACACTGTATTGTAATGTAGTGTATTTAATCATAATGTGTAGTAAAGTACTGTATTGTAACCTACTGTCTTGTTACATAATCTCTTGTAACATACTGTCTTGTATTGTACAGTAATATATCATCTTGTAAATGACCATATTGTACCTGCTGTCTTGTAACATCCTGTCTCTTAACTTACTGTCTTTTAAAATACTGTATTGTAAAGTACTGTATTGTAAAGTACTGCCTTGTTACACAATCTCTTGTAAAGTACAGTCTTGTAATGTACTGTAACACATTGTCATGTAAATTACCATATTGTAATGTACTGTATTGTAATGTATTGTCTTGTAAAATGCTGTCTTGAGATGTACTGTCTAAAGTAGTGTATTGTAACGTACTGGCTTGTTACATAATCTCTTGTGAAGTACTGTCTTTAATGTACTGTAACATATTGTCTTGTAAATTACTCTATTGTAACGTATTGTTTTGTAACATACTGTCTTCTAACGCACTTTATTGTAACGTACTGCCTTGTACATAATCTCTTGTAATGCACAGTAACATATTGTCATGTAAATTACCGTATTGTAATGTACTGTCTTGTAACTTACTGTCTCATAACTTACTGTTTTTTAACATACTGTACTGTAACGCATTGTCTTGTAACATACTTTACTGAAACATACTGTCTTGTAAAGTACTGTATTGTAACATACTGCCTTGTAACATGCTGTATTGTATCAAACTGCCTTTTAACATATCGTATTGTAATGTACTGTCTTATAACATACTATCTTTTAACACAATGTCTTGTAACAAATTGTCTTGTAGGGTGTCACCATAACATCTTATGCTATACTGTGTTGTAGCATATTATCTTACATAGTGCCATCTTGTATCATATATTGCCTTGTATCATATCATTTAGCATATCACCCTGTGATGTTTTGTCTTGTAACAAATCTGTTCTTGTGGTGACTTGATAAGTATGTTACTGTAGATCAGTTGTGCTGTTCTATATCTGATGACACTGACGATGCCATGACTGACAACATAAACTCGAGACATTAATATTTAGTTCTTGGTGGCTTCAGATTGGTTCAAGAGCCACAGCACCTGATCTCCCTTGTCATGTTTGAGAGCAAATTAAAATTTCATATTCCTATTCCAAGAAGAGCTGAAAATAGAAACAGGAAGGGGGTAGAGGTTGATTTCCACCTGTGACTGATTAACGATTTTCATCAAAAGTAAGCAGAAGGGGGCTGCATACCTCAAAAAGCAGCCCGTCACCTGACATGATAACCAGAGCATCCCATTGTGACAGGTCGGCCTTCCTCACTAGCTCCCGCGCATGGTTCTTGTGCTCTGCAGAACACAAAAAAATTCAATTAATAGCAAAGCTAAAGTAAATAAAACAAAAATATAAAGCAGGAAATGTGGCAGAATGTGGGACAAACAAGGGCAGAGAAAGACATGTTCCCTTTAGCGCCAGTCTCTGGTGTGAGATCAGGGAGATTAGTCAGAAAAGAGATTCAATTTCCCCTTATCGGAGCAGACATATCACATTAACTCATCCAGTGGCTACTCGGCAGCTCCAAGGCAGCTTAGCCAGACATCTGTGACTGAAATATCTGCATGTGTGTCGTTAGAGCTTGGTGTGTGCACGAGTGTTGGTTAATGTGCTGGTGGAGAGAAGAGCTGTTTGTTCAGCCTAGTTTTATTGGTAGCGTCCTTGAGATGGTCCTTCTGCCGGGGGTCTCACAGGCTCATCCCGCCAGCATTAAAGTCTACACTCCTGCCAGCCAAGGCTCCCCGGTGTAGTCACATGTGGGAAATGAAAACAGAGTAGGAGAGAGGGAGGCAGATGGCAGACATGAAGCTAAGAAGCAGTGCATTTATGATGGAAAGATTCTTCCTGAAGTATTGATCAAGCCTCTCTTTTTACCCACGACGGAGGTCTCCCATTTACTCCTCTTGTTGCTGCTGTTTGTTTGCTGCGTGCTGAAGGGACTAGAGGCAGTTATGCAGTGCTGTGTTGACAGACCAAGGTAGAGGGAGTGCTGCACAGCTGACTCAGCACTTTCAGCTTGTCCGGTCTTAGATGGATGCTTTACTTCCCAGACACTAGTGAAAAGGTCCCGGCAAACACTCTCTAAGATGTGGCATTGTGATATCATGATGGGAGTATTCTGATGACATAACAAAGTACAAAAAAAGCATCTGATGTTATTTATTCATTCAAAGTATCCTAATAATATGACTGCATGACATCCAGTTTTGTCTTTTGTTTTCAATAACAGAATTCTTGATGTAAAGAACATTATTTAACATTAACATCCATCTATCCATTTTCGGTTGCTTATCTGGGGTTGGGTTGCATGGGCTGTTACCTAAGCAGAGAGGCCCAGACGTCCCTCACCCCAGCCACTTGGGCCAGCTCCTCCAGGGGAATCCTAAGGAATTTTCTAGCCAGCCAAGAGCAACAGTCCCTCCAGCGTGTCCTGAGTCGTCTTTTTTAGGTCTTCTCCCGGATGGACATGCCCAGAAAACTTCACCAGAGAGGCGTCAGGGAGGCATTCTAACTATGTAGATGCCCAAGCCACCTCAACTGGTTCCTCTTGCTGTGGAGGAGCAGCAGGTCTACTCCAAGTCCCTCCCGGATGACCGAGTTTCTCACCCTATCTCTAAGGGAGAGCCCAGCCACTCTGAGGAGAAAACTCATTTCAGCCGCTTGTATTCGCGATCTCGTTCTTTTGGTCTCCACCCAAAGCTCGTGACCATAGGTGAGGGTAGGAATGTAGATCGAAAGGTAAATCAAGAGCTTTGCCTTCTGGCTCAGCTCTCTCTTCATGTAAGAATATAGTGATAATTTTACAGTGAGAAAATCCCAGAAGAGTCTACTGTTTCAGTCATTAGGAAGGAAGGCTTAACTGAAACATATTTCATATCCAGCTGGCTGCTGAATTGTCAGTTTTACTCCTTTCTAAACAAAGGAAGGAGGGACGTAACTACTGTTTACCATCAGTGAGAGTGGGGATGCCATGTATCCTGTGAGCTAATGCTGCACTGCCGATAATTGTAATTTGACAAAGGCTGGCAAAAAGCTCCAGAGTTGTTTAAAGTGGTTGCAGTGACCAAGTTTTATCACATGATGTCATTTTTACTTTATTTCGACATAATGCACCTTTAAGGAGCTCTGGGTGGCTCTCATCTACCCCCGGAGCCACCGAGGAGCTTTTTGACCACCTCAGTGACCTCAGCACAGAGATTGGGGAGCCCAACCCAAAGTCCCTGAATTTTGCTTTCTCACTGGAAGATGTGCAGGTGGTACTGAGGAGGTCTTTGAAGTACTCTGCCCACCGATCCACAACGTCCCGAGTAGTGGAACATTTTCGAGGTTCTATCGGAGATATGAATTTAAACTCTGCCAGATGTTCCCAGCAGACCTTCATAATATGTTTGGGCCTGCCAGGTCTTACCGGCATCCTCCCCCACCAACAAAGCAAACTCACCACCAGGTAGTAATCAGTTGACAGCTCCGCCCCTCTCTTCACCCGAGTGATCAAGACATGTGGCCGCATGGCCGAAGTCCACTAATAAAACACCTCTTGAATTGAGATCAAAGGGGCCATTCCTCCCCACCACACCTCTCCAGGTCTCTCTGTCAGTGCCCACATGAATGTTAAATTCCCCCAGCAGAATGAGGGAGTCACCAGAACTTGCACTCTCCAGCACCCCCTGGTGCACCGTGGTTAGATGGTGAATTAAAAGAATATAAGGAAAAGGGGTGTTATTAAGGCAGAAGCAATTACATCGGGGGATGATGTAGTATGGGAAAGGTACAAGAGGTTAAGGAATTATGTTACAAAACTGAATAGAATGAAAAAGAGGGTGTATTACAAGAACAAGTTTGTGAATGTAAATGAAGATAGAAAGAAACTATGGAATATGTTAAATGAGGTTACGGGTAGGAAACCAAAGTTATTCCCTACATATTTGGAAGTTGGCGATTCATTTTTGAGTAAACCTGTTGATATAGCAAATAATTTAAGTGATTACAAGATGATATGAAAGTAGGGTTAGGAGGGGATTTGACTGGAAAAATTATGAAAGATAAAATAATGGGTAGTAAATCATGTTCTTTTTCATTTAAATTAATGACAGTTGATATGGTGAAGAAGTGTATACAGAAAATGAAGGTGAGACCTGCTGGTACTGATGAATTGGATGTGAAGTTATTGCAATTAGTGGTGGATGACATTGCAATTCCGGTGTCTCACATTATTAACCCTTTGATGCATAATGGCCACTACAGTGGACAGGTACTCAAAATTGTTATTTATTTGTTTTTGCTATTAAGCGCAGCTGTTGAAGACTTTATTGCATTTGAGCCCCTCCATTTGGACTTCAGTAAGCCAAGCCAACATATTTCATGCTCAGAATGCACGCTGCCCACTGAAGTGGACATGTAATAAATTATTTGTAAATTATAAAATTTTACAAAAAATATTTGTTGAAATTTGTTTCATTCACACTTAAAGACGAATGAAAAATAATGTTAAAAAAATCATGGTTGAAGACTTCATAATTCATGCATCAAAGGGTTAATTTGAGTTTGGAAGAATGTAAATGCCCAGGGAAATGGAAAATGGCAAAAATTGTTCCTCTTCCAAAAATAATGAGCATTTTTCTGAGAAAAATAGTAGGCCGGTGAGTATTTTACCGATTTTAGGGAAATTAATTGAAAAACTGGTTTTTGATCAAATAACTTTATATTTCGAGGAAAATTAGTTGAATTCTAAATTTCAGCGTGCATATAAAAAAGGGTACTCAACAACAACGGCACTAGCACAGATGACTAACGATTGGATGACTAATATGGATAATAGAAAACTAACTGGGATGGTATTATTGGATATGAGTGCGGCTTTTGATCTAGTGGATCATAATCTATTACTGATGAAATTAGGGTTATATGGTTTTCATGAATCAGCTATTAAATGGGTGGAAAGTTACTTAACTGAAAGGGGGTTTATGGTATTGTTTAATGGCAGTTATTCTCGAAGGAAGAATCTTTTATGTGGGGTTCCGCAGGGAAGTAGTCTTAGGCCATTGTTATTTTCAATTTTTACTAATGACCTTCCATTTAAGTTAGAATGTGCCACAATTGTATTATATGCGGATGATTTGACTTTATATGTAGCGGAAAGGAATCTGGAGGAATTTAATTCTATTTTGGAAAAGGAACTGAGGTTAGTAGAAGGGTGGTTTAATGAAAATAAGTTAGCTATTAATGTGGAGAAGACTAAATGTATGGTGATGGGATCACCTCATTTGTTGAGAGAACCTGTATTGAATTTATGTATAAGGGAAATGCCAATTGAGTAGGTTAGAGAAGTTAGGTTACTGGGTTTAACAACTGATGAAACGCTAAGTTGGAATAGTCAAGTGAAACAGATTTTAATTAAAATGGGAAAGAACATGCAATGGTGAGGAATGGTAGACAGTGTATTCCATATTTAAGTAGAAAAGTATTAGTTGAAGCTATTGTTTTGTGTCACTTGGACTATTGTGCAGTAATTTGGGCTGCTACTACGGAAGCAAATTTAAATAAGTTACAGGTCGCACAAAAGAAGGCTGCTAGATTAGTCTTAAATTGTTCTTTTAGAAGGAGTTGTGAGGACATGCATACTGCTCTAGCATGGATGGGTGTACGGAGTAGAATAAAGTACTTATAAAATTTATTAGGAATGTTTTTCCGGCTCTTGGAGGGTGCAGACGCTTTCCTTCTCCTCTCCTCCATATCTTATCCTCAAGGCCTTTGTCTGTCTGTGTGCTGGTGCACGGCTGCTTCTGCATTTTTTCTGGAAACTGAAATTTACAAAAATGGATCTCGTCAGTTGGTCACTCAACGCGGTTGATACAATTTTTTCAACGATGAGAACGGGAGAAGGGGCTCCAGGATGCCCCTCTGAGACAGACCCAGTTGGACACATCATGGACTCCTGGAAACAGTGGAACTTGATGTGTCTATCTCAGCTGTCAGTGGAGGACTCTGAAGATGTGTGGATATTCGTGGTGTTGGTGTCGGGTTTCCTGGTGATTGGCCTTGGAGGCTATCTGGCTTACCGGAAAATTAACGAGCTGTCGAGGAATATTGGCCTGATGCCCGAGCTCAGAGAAGGATTGCACTGCGCTGTGAATTCACAGACTCACATAACTGTCGAGATGAATCGTAAGCTTGGAAGTTTGGCCGAGATTCATTCATTGGCACAGAAGATGGATGCCATCAAGGATAGAGTGGAAGAATCAGCACGGATTGGGATAGTTTAATGTCCATTATCGGGATTTTGAGAGGCTGAGGACCAACAAACTGTAAGACAGAGAGTAAAGTATCTCTGTCTGGCCCCAAAACAATTTCTAATTGGAATCTGGCGCCCTGGAGCCTGCAGGGCTACAACGAAAACTTCCCCCTCAGAAGATATATGGAATGTGCCATCACTATGGCAACTCAACTCCTATCCCAGCCTGGGCGGGACTGCGGGAAGGCCGCTGAAACGTTCCAGGGTCACTGCAACCCTCCAACCCTCAATGCTCCTCCCCCTATCCACACTGAGGTGACATGCGCTGCTTCTATCGTGGCTGCAGGAACTGAAATAGGGATAGTCCGAACCCACCACCCCACCTAGTGGACACTTATGTTGTGTTGTCTGAAGTCTGTTGCATATATGTTTGTGTTTTTTTTTTTTTTTTGCAGCGCAAAGCTGCCCTCCCGTTGGAGGGTAACTCTGAAGTGCCTTTTTTTCCCTCCACCTGAACCAATCACCATGTAACCCTCTGATCTCTATTAAGGTAGCGCGACTCAGGCTTGCGAATGACCACAGTCACCAATTCTTGTCATGTGTCTTGCCCATGTATGTCTGATCTCTGAATTGTGTGTACTGAAACTCTAATTTCCCTCTGGGATTAATAAAGTATCTTTGATTTGATCTGAAGTGCTTTTGCAAGATCTTAAGTCCGTCCTCATCTTTTGTAAGAACAAAACAAAGTTTATTTACAAAATTGCCTATTTCTATTTTGACAATGATGCAGTTTGATATTTCTCCCTTTATTTGTAGTCCCAGGTCTTTCTATATGTATTTTACAAGTCCCTCATATTTTTAAGGTCTTTTATCTTTTATCCATTTTATCTGTTTTCTCTGTTCTGCAAATTGACAAGGCAATGCCAACACACTGATTACTTTTATTTTCTATTTTGACCATTCTCATATAGGTTTGCTGCCATTGTCTGAGTCATTCATCTGATGAAGATCACTCAACCCTATCTAATATCTGACGTCCCTTTGGTTGAGCAAACTGTAGCTAAGAGGGCCTCTTGAATCCTCTAGTATACAGAGAAGTTAAACATTGAACCAGTGACTGAAAGCGTATAAAGTCCACAATCATTAACCTGCCATCACCGTGCTTGAGAGTTGGTATAAGGTTTTGAGCAACATGATCTTTTTATCTTATGGAAATAAGTATCATTCATTACACAGACACAAGAGACAGTTGATTAATATTATGATATGACATGGTGTTTTATCTTTATGACCTTTTATAACTCCAGTATGAAAAGGCAAACAAATAAAAAAGAATAAAAAGTACACTAAAGTGCTTCCTCCTTGCCAAACATGGCACTGTGCATGCCCAAATATCTTTACTTTGGTCTTGTCTGTTGAAAGCACATTCTTTAGAAGTCGTGTGGTTTGTTGAGATGCAACTTTGCAAACCTAACCCACACTGCCACATTCATTTTTAGAATGAGGAGGCATTCTGCTGGAAAACCTTACAAACATGTTTTACTTATTCTATCATAAACCTAAAAGGGCTACATCATGGAAAATTCACTGTTTGGAGATTTGTACCATAAGATAATGTCATTTCCTCATGAAAAATACCCACTCAATCCCATTTTTGGCTGCTTTCATGCATTTTTCTGTCTCACCTGCAAATTTTGAGTTTTATTTTGAAAATCCTGCAAAAGCTTCAATGGAAACTAACTGTCTCATCAGGCATTTCTCCTCTCCCTGAAGCTAGTCTCAGATTTGAAACCCACCTCCCCTGGAAGTAGGTCACTAATGCCCACTTTCTCCTAGCTGCGGGCAAAGAGTATTTTAAATCATGCTGCTAAGAATGTGACCTTTTTCTTTTTTTTTTTACTTTCTTTGTTTATTTAGCCAGTGTGAGTCCATGCGAGGTGAGCAGAGTAAATCAACTAAAATGCTGGTTTGAAATGACCAAATCCAAAGATCTTTAGAGACACAAAATAATTTGCAGAAAATATTCAATGAAACTAAAATATATTTTAAAAAAAGGAATCTGCATCAGCTGGCCTAATAAATTACTGCTGACACTGGGAGTTGAACCGGCGTCAGGAAATGGCAAAACAAAATGAAAAGCAGATGTTTTAACCGCTGGACTACCAAGGCCAAAATAATGGCAAAGTTGCCTAAGACGCTGTTGTAGGTGCGTTTTTGTCAGAGTGGGTGTGGGCGGAGCTTCACTGAAATTAATCATTTCATTTATGCTTATGTATTTATCAGACGCTTTTGCCCAAAGTGACTTACAAGTGAAAATTAAGCCAGCAGGTTTCCCTTGAGGCAGCATAATGAATCATAAAGGGAAGTGAACAAGGAGTGGACAGTAGAGTGGGTGACAAGGACGCCCCTGTTCTGGTAGTGCTTGGTAGATCATTCCACATCTGTGGAACGACACATGAAAAGAGTCTGGATTGTCCCGAGCGTGGTGTAGGCACTGCTAGCCTTTGATGACTGGAGCGGCCGAACCGTGACATAAGCCTCTGCAAGAGACTTCAGGTAGATGGGAGCTGTACCATCCAGGACTTTGAATGCTAGTGCTAGCAATTTGAATTTGATGCATGCAGCTAGCTGTAGCTAATGGAGCTCAATGAACAGAGGGATGACATGTGCTCTTTTAGGCTCATTTACAGTTATAAATTCAGTGCTGACAAAAATAACTAATATTTAAGATAAAATGACATCTTCATAGTGGTAATGTGTTATCATGTATTGTACCTACCTTTGCTCTCAAAGGTTTAAAATGGCATGATATGGAGCCTTTAACATTTAACACATCAGCTGAGAATCATTGAGTTTGAGATGCAGCCATTGGGTTAGTTGCAGTTTCTCTAATAAATATATTGACATGTCTACCTGAAAATGTATTAGATTGGACAACGTTCATTGTTATGCTGATGACACTCAGTTATATGTCTCCACCTCTCTGTCTTCCGTGCTTCCGCATTCTTCATTCATTGACTGCATATCAGAGATCAGGTCTTGGGTTTCTTTAATTTTCTTAGGTTGAACTCCAATAAAACTTAAGTCCTTCTCATGGGCACAAAATCTGCATTAGGGAATGCTGGACCCTTCTCATTGGCTGTTGAGAATACTACAGTTACCTGTCTGGATGACATATAAAGCTTTGGACAGTACCCTGTCCAACCATTCCCATATCAGTACGGTTACCTATTCAGTCTACTATCACCTTTGAAACATTAAAGGGAGTCTAGGCAGTTATGGCTTGCTTTTAGCACCCCCTAGTGTCTGTTTAGTAGAACCAAAAGCAAAACTTATCTCCTTGCTGTGTGTTTGTCTTTTTAACATCTTAATCTAACAAGTGAAATGTCTCCCCAGATTTCACTGGTTTCTACAGAAGTGGTTCGTCACTAAATTCAACAAATCAAAGTTTAAATCAAAGAAAATCAGCTAGTCCAACTGACCTGACCGGCATTCTGAAGTTGCAAATGGGATATTCTGGCCACAGAGGGCGGTGGGGTCTGAGTGACTTTTCACCCTGTAAAGGGTAATTTTAACACATACTGGCTCAAGAAAATGATTTGAAAATATGAAAAAGTTGCATAGTATGCCTTTAATCTGCCTGTGTCCATCACTTTTTCCAAAGTCAATTTTTGTTCCCTGCACTTTTTAATATTAAGCTATATTAAAGGGACTTTACGGAGTTTTGAATTTTTATGCTCGCAATTGCCCCCTCAGGCCAAAAGCGTAACAGCGGCTTCAATAGTAGGCTCGTGCACGAGGCGCGCATGCTGTACGTGTACACTCCTTAACGAAAATAACAGCTGAGACTGTCCCGTGTGTGTGTGTGTGTGTGTGTGTGTGTGTGTGTGTGTGTGTGTGTATGTGTGTGTGTGTGTGTGTGGGTGGGTGGCCCGGAGGACAGAGGACAGGAGAACACGCAGCTAATTAATTAAATAATTTGGTTCTGTACCTTTCTCTTCAGCACAGCCGACAAAGGTTTATGATGGGTCAGTCCTCCTGCATGCTCAGATCATTCCCTTCCCTTGCTTGAAAAATTGTTCCAAAATGAAAGTTGAACCCACATCTTTTTTATCTGTGAATTCAATGCCGTTCGGCGAGTCTCAAATAAAAATGTGGACATCTTACTGTAAAAAAATATACCATTAATGTAAAAAATAAACTCTACATGAACTAGGTTCACATCCAGAATTGAACCCAGATCTTCCACACGAGAGTCCAACGTCTAACCAAGTGAGCTAAAGCCCCAATGATGTCTTCTGTATCTGTAACATTTATATCCTTGATAATAGCTGAAACAACGTTCAAAGAACGGTTCGGAGTGAAAATGGCTATTTTGTTACTAATTTGCAGGAAATATCTAGAAGAAAGTAGCTAAGGTAGGGCTGCTCAATTAATCGAATTTTAATCATGATTACGATCTGAGTTTTGAACGATTATAAAAACAAAACAAGTCGATTATTTGCTCCTCCCACTTGTGCTGCCCCGAGTTACAAATGAAGCGCTCCTCCCACAATGTTGCCAACTTGGCGACTTGACACTATTTCCAACAGCTTTTCAGACCCCCTTCTTGACTTTTTAAATCTTAAAAGTACCTAGCAAACACCTCAGAAACATCTCTGGTAACCCTTAGCTACTTTCTGGATAACTGTCATCGACATTTCCTGCAGGTTAGCTAAACACTCCGCCTGCGCTCCGGACAGTTCTTCACAACATTAGGAAAGGGAATGATGTAGTGATGTGTCAGTCGCTAAAGAAACAGCTCTCGGAGCCAGCTCCCTGTTGGAGTAACCAGAGTGAGTGACACACACTGCACCTACGGACTCCTGAGCCACTAAAAACGGCGTAATGTGCGTGTGCAGCGCGCTGAACACACGTGCAGGTTGCCCCGATTGCTGAGACCAGGTTGGGGGGTGGGGGGTGCAGCTGTGGTAGGGACAATTATTACATTAACTGATGGACTTGTAAATAAATAGTTTATAAATAAGGTGGAAATAACTTCCTCACGCTGATAACTAATAACTAATCTCTCTGAGGACGCAGTGCTAGTGCACGCTCCTACAGTACCTTGACAAGACTAAATAAATGTTATGCAACATTTTTGTGAACATCAATTTATTTGCATTTATTTGTTATAAATGCCACTGTATAATTCTTGCTGTCAGTATTTGCAAGATATTGGTATTTGGGTCTGTACTGGTTAGACTTAAATGAGTTAAACCAAGGTCTACAGCCCTTGGGTCCTAGACTATGAGCTATAAGTATATTGGTCTTTTTATACTGGGAATCAGGAGTTATTTTAGTGATCATCTTGTTTCTTATTTATTTTTGTCCTGATTGTGCCCTGAGCAATTTTATGACTGAATAAAAACAAATAAAATCAACATAAATTGAAAAATCGCCCTAAATAATCGAGATCTCAATTTCAGTCACCATAATCGTGATTATTATTTTTGCCACAATCGAGCAGCCCTAAGCTAAGGGTCCTCAGAAATGTAGCTAGGTTCATCACTAGGCGTTAGGAACAGCGACAAAGTCGCTGAGTTGGCACTACCTCACTCTCTGCTGCTAAAGCTACTGATAGCAAATGCTACGGGCTATATGAGGCCAGAACAGTCTCAATAAGAATTAAGTCACACAACGTTTTCCACAAATGCACACGTTCATTCGGAAATCCACATTCTGTGTTTCACAAATATAATTCGGAGGAACACAAATGCACACGCTCATTCGGAAATTCACACTCTTTGACTCATAAATATAATGTGAAAATAAGTCACGCAACATTTTCCACAAATGCGCACGCTAATTCTGAAGTTCACACTCTGTGGTTCACAAATATAATTTGTAAGAACACTTGTAATATAAACTCAGATCATGCAAATTGCTGAATGTGCATTTACGAACAGCTTCTCATTTGTGAACCTTTCTGCGTTTGTGAGTGAAATCTGTGTGGTGCATTCACGGACAGCTTCTCATTTGTGAACCTTCCTGCATTCGTGAGAGAAATCGGTGTGCTGAATTTTGAGACTCTCCTAACGTTGCAGGTCAACAAACGTCACCATTGGCTAATGAACCTGTCAATCAAATATATGCTTCTGCCAGGGCTGTTCGCTTTCAGCCAATCATATGGCTCCTTATGTCACAGAACAGATCTGCTGTGCGCATGCGCATTGCAGTTCACACGGCAGAGCAGGATGGACCGGTCACGATCTGTGAGTAATAGTTTTATCTTATTCCCTCGTTGTAATTGATGCAATGTTATAGAATTATGAGTAGAAGCGTTCTTCATGATCAAGTAAAATGTTTTATGTTAAATTCAGTCCAGACGTTACGTGAAGTCTGGTCCATTCTTCATCTAGTTTAACATCAAGCTAAACTCAAGTGAACATTTGTTTAGTTAGCGTATCTAGGTACCATTTTTTTAGGCCACGGTTGTCAAACTCAAGGCCTTTGTCTATTTTTATTTGCCCCGCGAAATCAAATATCAAATGTATAATATTAAACTGGCCCGCCGGGCGATTTTGCTAATAAGACTACTAATCCCATAGTGCTTTGCGGCGTTAGCGCGCGAGACGAAGCAAGCCCTCTTTTATGTTTACATCATTAGCATCCATGCTAGTCGAATCAGCGTGTGCAGCGTTACCCTCAGTCTTAAACAACTGAAGATACTCCTCTAAGCACCCAGTTTACTCAGCGAGTTTCCGACTTTGAACGCCTAGAAAGAAGGTATCTGGCTGGAACAGGTGACCATCAGAGTGGAGCGAACTGAGCTTGAAATATTTAATTGTCATGCACTTTTTCTGCTCCAAAGCATGAACGTTAATAACTGAGATATTTTCATAGAAGATAATTGCTATTTTTGGTTTTCACAGATCTTAACTTATTTAATTATCTAACATGTTATTGTATGGCTGTTGTACCTTTCATTTGGTAATTGATTGTTTTGACCCCTATAAAAATGTGTCATATGAGAGTGTTTGTGCTTGAATTACATAGATCATGTACCTGAAGGTAGCTGACAACAACCGGGCAGACACCCACCTTGCCTTCTTCAGCGAAGCTGTGAATGAGCATGGCTTTCCTCTGAGGTATTCATGTTATTCTCAACTTTACCCTCTGTTACCCTGTTACAAATCTGCTTTTGCCTAAAGTGTGTTATTGACCAAAGATAACATGCCATTTGAGGTCATATAGTAAAATCTAGGGGGGGGGGGGGGGGTGAACATTTCCCTCTTTCAAAAAATATTTCCCCAGCAGAGGGTTAATAATGCCACATTGTTTACTCACTTAGTAGCAAGGTACATAAGGAAATTTCTGTGAGACTCAAATTGATGTAGATTGTTATAGATGTGCATTAAAAATGTTTGAAGCAAGATTCTAATGTTTTTTTTTTTCATGGTGAGAGGAGATCATGGCGGAGAAAATGTAGGTGTTGCAGAATTAATGTTCTCAGTTCGTGGAACTGACACCAACAGCTTCATTGCAGGAAAAAGTGTACACAATCAACGGTGAGTTTAACCTAATTTGGAAGCTTTGTGTGTGTGCGCGCGTGCCTGTGCCTGTTGACCTGCCCAGGGTGCACCCTTCGTCTCACACTGTGACTGCTGAAGATAGGCACCAGTCCTCCTGCGACCATTCAAAAGATAACTCAAGTTGAAAACGGATGTATGGACATGTAAATGTGTGTGTATATTATAATTTTCTTTTATTTAATCCCCCTCCAAATCCAGGATCGAGCGCCTGTGGCGTGATGTCTTCATGAGTGTTACTGGTTTATATTACAACATCCTGCACTCTCTGGAAGACCAAGACTTGCTCGACATCAGTAACATCCTTCACATGTTTTGTTGCCACTATATTTTCTTGTCTCGCATCCAGGCCAGCCTGGATGTCTTTAGAGATGCGTGGGACAACCATCCAATCAGGACAGAGGAAAACATGACACCAAATCAGCTGTGGCATCTGGGCCAGGCTCTGAATCCTGTTTCTGATCCAGGGGCAAATGTATGTTCTGTTAAAATGACTGATCACATGTCAAGTTGATCCTTAACTAAAAATCAAATGTTCAACACTTTGATAATCTACCTCTGCTCTATGCTTCTTGGATTCAAGACAAAATGGCTGTTGAAATTACAGTTCTGTTTGTGTGCACCTCTACTGAAGTGGACACTCAACTATAATGTCATGACATTACAAAGTCATGACACATCTGCAAGTTCAAAATGCAAGGCATTAGACCTTCCAGATGTGATATTCTCACTGCTGTTTTAACATAAAAGTAGCCCATTAATTAAAAAAATAATAATTTATGAAATAATGGAGACGCTAGGTTCTGCCTGACATCATTGATGTTAAGTAATTGTTAAAAGGTCATGATAGGGCTTTATTAAATGTGTTTTCTTGAGATTCATTATGCACAATGCTCATACACACTTTCCTTTTCCAGGGTATACCGACACCAGAGATTGAATGGGAGGAGAATGGATACATGACTGAACCTCATCCTGGGATCAGTGTCCCTGTACTGGACAGTCCTCTTTCAGATCATGAAATGTTGGAACTGCAGGACAACATAATCCGTTGCAACATTCAGACTCTTTTGGAATGGACATATATCTTCACACTGTCCAGTATGTTGAGAACTTACTTGAGGCTAGATGATTACATGTGTGAAGAAGGAAGGAGAGAGAAGGTAGGGAGTTAGGAAGAAAGAAAACAATTAATGAGACAGGAAGGAAGGAAGTTAAAAAGTGAAGGAGTGGTCCATTTTAAGGTTAATGTACTGTATATTGTTATTCAAGGGATTTGCCGTCGTAAATATGAAATGCTAAAGGATAGACCCCAAAATAAATGTCTAAATTCATTTATAGTTGTGTATTTCCTTAAAGTCTTTGTCAGCCTGATTTATTTTAGACCAGGAATGTATTTGAAAAGGCTGCTGTCCACTTCATCTATGCTACAATTCTTCAAAATGTAAATGTGCTATCATTGCTAGTGTTGGTTTAGTAACATGCATCTTCCTGTGTATCCAGCTCTAATAAAAACATTTAAAGGTGAAGCACCTATACTTATCAGGAGATCCATTTATTTTTACATGTTATTGTTTGAATTTTGTCTCGTTTCATAACTTTTGCTCAACATTTAAGGGGAACTGTGTTACCCTGCGATCATCTTCATTACACTTGAAAACTTGTACTATAGCTCCGTCCGTCTACTTATTAAATGGAATAACATGACAAGATTCTATCTACTGGTTTTTTGATCAAGGGATGATTAGGTGGTGTGAGAAGATTCTCTATGCTTCTGAGTCTGTGTTAAGTTGCAACTGGACACACATACCCACACACAGTTTGTTCATTTGTTCTCAGAATGAGAATAATGTCTTTTACAATTAAAAAGTTTTTTTCTTGATGTCACTGAAGGCTGTGTTAGAAATATATGCAGCTCATTAAAAGGAAAAGTAACTGATGTAACCAAAAGCCTGAACTCAGGAGAATAGAGACACCTGCCAAGATAAAGAGCTGGAGCTTTTGCTCCTTTTCAGAGTCACTCCCATGGAATAGGCCTGATGATTTACTAGCTTCTCTTACCTTCTCTGCAGACAATGTTTAATATGAGCTTCAAGAGGTCTCTGCCCCTAACGGGGTTTGCTTTCACTTAGTAAAAATGCATAATTTTTCTGAATAAGATTATTAAGAGGCCACCCATATGGTGGAGCGTTGGTAATGTAATGTAACCGGTTAGATTTGTGTCCGACTTGACGCCGACTTGCTCTGACGTCATGCATACGTAGGCAACGATAACCACTTGAGATCAAGGCAGCCGCAGATTTTGGAGCAAGGCGCTGCAGTTGTTCTCCCTTGGCTGCAAAACCTTGGGCATGATGGGAAACGCCTGGCTCTCACCTGATCTAAGATCTGATTGGTTCATATTTTGATCCAAACATCCGGTGGTAGAACATGAAATGTTAGTTGGTCACATGTATTCTGTAAATCATGTAACGTTAATGATGACAACTATATAGGCCATAAAGAGAAATGTGGTTTGTGTTCTTTTGTCATGTTTCCTATGAGCACACTGAAGCTACAGCTGCTAACCTTTACTTATTATTACAGTCACGTTTTCATATTCGATATTTGATATCCACAAGCACGTGATGATGTGTTTCAGCTGCTAACAGGCACCAGAATTAAAATTGAAAATTAAACAAGTATGAACGCTAACGCGATATCTTCATCCATCGTCACCCCCGAGCTACACATGCAGGAAATTGTGTCCGACTTATGCGCACAGCAGATCTGTTCTGTGACATAAGGAGCCATTGGCTGAAAGCGAACAGCCCTGGCAGAAGCATGTATTTGATTGACAGGTTCATTAGCCAATGGTGACGTTTGTTGACCTGCGACGTTAGGAGAGTCTCAAAATTCAGCACACCGATTTCTCTCACGAATGCAGGAAGGTTCACAAATGAGAAGCTGTCCGTGAATGCACCACACAGATTTCACTCACAAACGCAGAAAGGTTCACAAATGAGAAGCTGTTCGCAAATGCACGTTCAGCAATTCGTATGATCTGAGTTTATATTACAAGTGTTCTTACAAATTATATTTGTGAACCACAGAGTGTGAACTTCAGAATTAGCGTGTGCATTTGTGGAAAATGTTGCGTGACTTATTTTTTCACATTATATTTATGAGTCAAAGAGTGTGAATTTCCGAATGAGCGTGTGCATTTGTGTTCCTCGGAATTATATTTGTGAAACACAGAATGTGGATTTCCGAATGAACGTGTGCATTTGTGGAAAACGTTGTGTGACTTAATTCTTATTGAGACTGTTCTGGCCTCATACGGGCTATGCCTGAGCGTGAACGCGCATGAAGCAGCCTGCTCGACCCGAGCAGCTCTCTTTTTCTGTGATTTTACAGAAAAACAGGCAATCACAGTAAAAATGCCAGGGCTCATTCTACAGGACCAGGGCATTGCAGGAGAATGTATGAAGAAGAAATTTATTATTTCTATACATGTTTTGGCTGTCAAACTTCCATAATGCCCCTTTAAGTAGAAACTGGTTGAGCACTAGGACCAAGAAGGAAAACAACCACTTGTGTTGAAGCCTGTTTCCCATTAGAACCAACCATAGGCTCATCTGTTGACTCTGTTGATACTTACTAATGTGTGATTGGCCGTTCCTACCACCTATGTACTTGACAGTTCTGCATACTTGTTGTCTTCTTGTCCCTTCTTGCTTGGGTTATTGTAATTCCTTTTTCTTTGGTCTGCCACAGACAAACGTTAATTGGTTCTTACAGATGATTCTGCTGTAATATGTGAATTTCCCCACTGTGGAATCAATTTAGTCTATTCTATTCTAAAAGACTATTCCTAATCTTGCCCCTCCTGCACACATCTACACCCTCCTGTATGCTCAGATCCAGAGGTGTGGACTCGAGTCACATGAATTGGACTGGAGTCAGACTCGAGTCATTATTTTAATGACTTCTGACTTGACTTGATAAAATCTATAAAGACTTACGACTTGACTCAGACTTGAACGCCAACGACTTGCGACTTGAATCAACTTGCAACTGTTGACTTGATGATTACTTGATTATATTTGATATTTTAGCACAAAAGTGGCACAAAGTGGACAAAAATCATAAATCATTCTTGGTTCTGGGTTTGATCTTGTACTGCTAAATGCAGCAGCTGTCATGATCCTGTTCCTGCCGTGACCTGTTGCCACAGCAACCTCAGCCCGCACCTCATCAGCTCCATTCATTCCACCTGTTCCTGTCATCAACTCATCCTCCACACCTGTTTCCTCTACTATTTAATCCCCAGCCTGCCCTTCAACCATCGCCAGATTATTGAATGCTCTGCTAGTAAATTCTCCAGCCTGTTACTCACCTTGCCATCGAAGATCCAGAACCCTGCTCCGTCCCCGACTTCGCCTTTTGGATTTCCCTATCGGACTATTCCCACCTCAGACCTCCTGGTAACGACCTCCTGTCTCCTGACCTTGCCTTTGCCTCTCCCCTTTTAATAAACATTCTTAAACGTGTCATTCTGTGTTGGGTGTTTTTACGGGTCCGCCAGTTAACTCATGGCAGCAGCACTTTGTTTTTAATTTATTTCAGTTGCACTTTCTGCTTGTTTGAGCAAATGAATTAAGCTTTATTTCTGGAATTTATTTATTATCATTGTCAATAAACTGAAGTTTGACAGATGACTTGATTATGACTTGAAAATTCAAAGATAAAGATTTGGACTTGACTTGGACTTCCACATCATTGAATTTGGGCTTGACTTGGACTTGACTTGACTGGAAAGACTTGTGACTTACGAGTGACTTGCAAAGCAGTGACTTGGTCACACCTCTGCTCAGATCCTTCTATCAACTTGTACAACCCCTACACACGCGCCTGTATGACCCAACCCATACCATTAAAAAATACCAAAACCCCAGCTTTTATAGAAATGTTCACACTTGTTATCAATCATTGTATCAAATACATAATCAGCACAATCAGAAAGCTGATTTTCTGGAATTTCCTTTGAATGCAGTATGAGTTAGAACTTCAACAGTTTCAGCACTTTCGCTTGGTTTTTTGTTTTAAACAGGTTTATTTTAATTGTTTTGGGGTTATTATGGGAATTTCAAACACCTGACATGAAACAGGTAATGTTTCTACTACTATCCAGTGACTGAAGACAGAAAGCAGCTTAGCTTTATAATAGAACAGTTTTAAGGTTGGTTTAATTGTTGTTGTGCTGCCACGTCACTATGAAATATGAGGATGAAAACACGTACATTTTGAGCAAAATCCAGCTGTTTCTCTTTAGTTCTCTTTCCAAGACACAGTCGGCCGCCGTCCTCTCAGGTTAACTCAGGCAAAGTTTAAAATTGGTACTCTCGATGCTTCATACAGTATGTAAAAGGTAAACACTGACACAAGAGGCGGCTCCTTCGGTTTGTGTCCATCCTCGGGCAAAAGCCGTGTTGTACACATTTCACGGAGGAGGGTGTGCAGCGTAAACTGGTCCTCAGTTATCTCTCACTGGCTACTGTATTGGACAAATCAGAGTTCTTGGTGGTCCACTTTCATTTCCAGCCAACTCTGTTCCTCTTTGTTGACCACAGTAATTAAGTTCTGTTTCCATCCTCATTCAGCTGCTGACTGGCCATTAAAACACTTTGAAATGAAGGCCCTGAGATCACAGAGGCACACTTTCCTCCAAGAGACAAAAACCCAGTTTCTGCCCTTTTGCTCCGCTGCCATAGCTTCTCTCACTTTGAGGCACAGCAGAGATTCTGCTGCATAATATCAAGCAGATGCTGGAGGAAATGGAATTTTCCTACCTGTCAAACCATTGTTCTAATTTAGCAGTAGATGAAAATCTTCTAAAACAAGAGTAGGCGGAAGAACAGCGGTGTCCCGAGAATAACCAGGACAATGCTGTTAAAGGTCAGCAGAAGGCATTTGCAAATCATCCTGAATGTCGAGCAGCTGGCACGGCTGAAATTAGACTTTAATGCCTTGTAGTGTGCACGTGCCTGCAGATGCGCGCGCTGCATGCGCACAAGCTCGCGTTTTCTTTGAACATGTGGGTCGTGAATTGCAGATCACAAAAACAATGCATAATTCCTGCAGACATTAAATGTTGCTTCAAGTAGTCACTACTATGTGTGTGTGCATGACCTAGTTCTCAAAATGATCATCAAAGGTTTAATCCTCCTTTTGATATGAAGATGACCCAGGGATGAGCTGAATGCAGGAGGGAAATCATGTGTGCGACTGACCCGTGGTGACCAGAGTGTAGGGAACAGAAGCCTCGGTCAGCATGCCCTGGATGTGACCGGTAAAGAGCTGGAGAGCTTGTCCACGCCCGCTGTGGGGGTTCACCAGGATCATGGTTCGGCAGGGTCTACGCAGCTCCGTGTACACCACACCTGAGGCAGACAGAGGGAGGATGGTGTGAGCGAAAGCAGGGAGGAAGAAGATGACATGAATATTGTAAAGAATGCATAAGAACGCTGCTTCCCTTGAGGTTTATAAGGTACTAAAATGCAACATGGAGAAAAGAAGGGTGTAAAACCACCAGCTGAGAGAACATTCAGACTTTCATGCAGGATATAGACCACGCGACGATGGAATTCATAAGCCAGAATAAAGATGGTCGTGGTTTGAGGTATGAGAGTTTCAGGCTTGTTTGTGAGAGCTCTATTATACATGATAGACTGATGCTGGCGCTTGCCCAAAGCCTTCAAAGAGAGGTTATCATGGCTTGTTGCTGTAGTAGAAGCATATAAAGGTTCTGGGAAGAGCGTGGTTGAAACTGTTCTTGGGCGTAGCAAATAACAATTCCAATTTGGAAGAAACCCATGACTAGCTCTGGCCCATGTTGGAGGTGCAGCTGGATCGGGTCCTGTTGGAGGCGACCAATGTCTCTTGGTCACTGAGTATTTGACACACACTAGCTTCATGCTTTGGCTACAACCATGAAACACCATCCATGTTGTGTTAGTGTTCCGTGATCTTCTAGCATGGTTCTAGAACGTTGGGCCAGATGGGGCTTGAGGTGTGGTGCGTTTGAGGATGTACATGGTGAGATGTTCATAAGAACATACTGCTAAACCAGTAAGCATTGTCACTACAGTTACCTTTCCAAAGTAATCGGATTATTCATTAATTATTAAATAAAGTAACAGTTACTTAATGATTACTTGACTTGTATTTGAATAATGTGTTATTAAGTAATGTATTACCAGTTTTGTTGTTGATTAGGTCTCAGAATGCAAATAGATTGCAGAAAAACGATTTGGGGAGTACTAAGAGCATCAGAGCAGCGATATGGCCTTAACGCTGACGGTTTTCCAAAATTGAGGTAATTAATTTATGTTCTCATATGTCCTGCAGAGCGTAGTGGGGATTATTCCATTTGAAACAACCGACACAGTTTGCATGACTGTATGTTTCTTATTTAACAAAAATCATTTAAAAAACCGTCCTTCCAGTGTTTCCATGTGTTGCACATCATGAGCCAATGAAGTGTAGCTGTAGGTTAAAGGTCAAGTTTACTCATATTTTAATACAATTGCAGGCATTTTCGGGGGAAAATGCTCAGATGCTCTTGTTTGAGGATTTAGAAGGTAACCAGCCAGAGGAGAAACTGGCAGAACATAGCAGGATTCCTGATATTCGGACATCTCACCTCTGATTGGCTAACAACAACGCAACTCTACCACTGGCTCTGTTTGCTCTGCAACGCTGATGTTTTATCTCCACAAATAACACAAACCTGGAAGAGTTCTGTTATGTGGTGGAATTGCTAATGGTAGCAGTTAGCTTCCACTAGCTGAGATATTCTCTGCTGTTTCCTGAACACTAAACCAACAACAGCCTTTCCCATTGCGAGCCAAGATGGGTGGGTCAATAAACATTAAAGAGCAAGTCACCCCAAATCAACATTTTTTTCCCTGAAAAACTATATAAATGTGTGTCTAATCGTGCTGCAGACATGTGTAGTCAAACGTTTAGCACTTTAGTGCATTTTAGCTTCAATTTTTATTTTCTGCCTAAAACTGTCAGTGTTGTGCCGTTGTCAGGTAAAAACTGTCCACTGTATCTGAATTTAAATCTGCCATCGCTATTGGCTAAGAGGTACCCTAGAACGTTAGCTGGTACCATATGATGTCACAATGTTGTTGTGAGCCTGTGTGTGTGTGTTTGTTAGTGGCTCCATCCTCTCAGTCTGCTAGGCAACAAAATTTGATGCATTTTTCAAACAGGAAGTGGGAGTGGAGTAATACTCTGGTAGGGGTTGACTTGCACTTTAAGTAACGGTGTGACATAAATCTGTCAGGATTTTTCAAACAGATTGTTTTTCTTTCTATTTTCTGTCAGAAGCTCATGCAGGAAATAGGGTTAGAAGACTATTTCACATTCAGCCTGCATGTTAAAATAAGTAAAAATGGGTTTCTCAGTGAACGTGACCTTTACAAATATTAGAAAGGCAAAATCACATCTACAAAATCCCTGGAACACAATCCACCCATTTCCTACTAACCAATTGAACAGAATGTTTTTTGAATCGACTTCATCGCTTGGTGCAATCAGTAGGCTTTACGTCAAACAAGTTGCTATAGGAATAGTAAGCCTTCTGCTTATTAAGGCAGGCACCAACGCAGCAACACTTTCTCTTTAAGCCCTGGGGGAAAAGTTGCCATCTCTAATTGCCACCGAGTAGCACCGTCTACCCCTCAGGGTTTTTACTGATCCAGCCTCTTGCTGAGTATTTTGGTAGGTTGGTTGGTTTCTGGCTTAACTAGTTTTCAGAAGTACAATTTCTCTAAATAACAAAAACAACAGCATCTAGGATTCATGTAATCATGAATGACATTAAGATGGTAACAAATAAATGACAAACTGTACTTTGTGTTAGGTAATTTGATTTTATCCCATATTACCTTAAAGGATGACACACCCAGAGAGAGAGTAAATTGATTATTTGTAATGTCCATGTGTGTGACTCAACCAGGCCCCATGTCCATGTGTGTGGCTCAACCAGCCCCCACTCTGCTCCAGCCTCAGCCTTTCTCTGTATACCTGCATTCTCCAATTATCTGTTAGATAATATTTAACCTCCATAACCCTGGAACCTGAAATAAACACACATGACAACAAGGAAGACATTTTACACTGAATTAGCCAAATGGGGGGGAGATCACCATGACACATAACTCTCTCCAGAGCTAGCTGCCAGGCGACTCCCCCCAATCCTCAGTCTTCAGTGGTTTTATTCACCAAATGGATGGGGGAGAAGGCGGGGCCTTCTCAAGTTACAGAGGTACAGAGTTCTCTCAATTGACATCCTTGCTCTACCTTTTTATGAACAGCCAACACAGAGATTATCTTTTAGGTCTCAAAAAGGTACATTTATAAAAATACCCAACACTTTGCATTATCTTTTAAATTTGAACATAATTTTTCCCTTTAAAGCTTATTTCCTTTAAAGTTTCAAGAAAATATAAAAACTTGATGAAATGAGTTGGGGAAAACAGGCAAAAACAGAAATGATTAGCTATGAAGTTGGACATAATGCTGATTCAAGTACATTTGTTAAAACACTATGTGATATTTTTTCATTAAAAACAACTGGATCGTTATGTTTTGACTCACCCAATTCATCCAATCTGGTATTTATAGTCTTAATCTTTAAATCTGTGACTCATGGGATGCTGAGATTAACCTCCACTTCATTCAAGCTGATATGATGAGACAGATTTAAACTAATGTCTCAAACTTTGTGTGAAACCAACAGGAAAACGGAGGCCAGGGTGCATATATGCACACGGGCGTGTGCCAGACTGTCTCCATTCATCCATGCAGCATTAGCATTGTATGCTAGCTGTATCCTCTCACAATGTGGCTTTAGTGTGAAAAAAGACCCCACTATTTCCAGAATACAGCAGAAACCAGATAATACTTTAGGCTACTGACTATTTCAGTCAGAGTCTCTGCTGTGACTTCGGATACGTACTTCTCCGAGACATTTTAGCTGATTTGATTTTTGGTCACTTTTATGCTAGCTAAACTTGATTAGCTGCCATGGGCGACGGTGGCACAGGAGTTAAGTGCTCGCCCTGTAATTGGAAGGTTGCAGGTTCGAGCCCCACTCAGTCTGTCACTGTCGTTGTGTCCTTGGGCAAGACACTTAACCCACGTTGCCTGCTGGTGGTGGTCGGAGGGACCGGTAGCGCCAGTGCTCGGCAGCCTCGCCTCTGTCAGTGCGCCCCAGGACAGCTGTGGTTACCTCGTAGCTCATCTCCACCAGTATGTGAATGTGTGTGTTAATGGGACTGATTGTGTTGTAAAGCGCCTTGAGGGGTTCCATGACTCTAGAAGGCGCTATATCAAATACAGGCCATTTACCATGGCAGCCATCTTTGATGGGACTGAAGCCAAAAATGTCCTAGCTGTGAACGGACATCCAGGAAAGAGTTTTAGGAAGTGTCATTAAAACCTGTTTGGTGATTCATGAGATTTTTTTAATTAATAAAGAAAGTAAAACTAAAGCAAGCGTTCACAAAACGTAAAGAGAAAATGTGTTGGTTTTCACTAATGTCAGTGTGGTCTAGTTTCTGGGTGTGGATTTCTAACTGTGAGGCCAGCAGACGGCTGGTAGGTCAATCATCTGTATTCCTTTCCCCTGGGACTGATCCGGTGTATTTCCCAGTCACTTTTCCCCTCTCTCAGAAAACATAGCTGATCTCAACCATGTTGGTCCTGATCACGGTGTCACATGTTGGCCCTTTCTTATGAAGACATTGAGGAAGAGAGTATTTCTTTTTTTTTATTATCTTTTATTGAAAAAAATGCATATAGGGTTGTACATCTACTCATGACATTGAATGGGTTCTGTTGCTTTACCATTTTTAACTTTTGTTGCATGAACATCAGAACTGTGTGGGTGGCGGGGCAGCCAAGTCATTGCCATATTATTTGTGCATTTCATACACCTTTACAGCTCTGTATACTTTACAAAGAAAAAAGAACTCGGATGTTACAGGCTCAATATATTCAGTCCATTTGGACCATATCCTGAAGAAAACGTCCCTTTGCAACGTTAGTGAGAACGACAATTTTTCCATCGTGTAGATCTCTTGGATGAGGCTTATATAGTTTTCAATCGGTGGAGGCTCAGGTCTGAGCCATTTCCTTGTTAAAGCCTTCTTATATTTTTCCAACAGAATTCCCACCACCCATTAGATCTTGTTGTAGCCCATTGTATTTCACATATATTTCTCCATTTGTCATCCGTAATCGTCAAATTACCTTTTTTTCCCACTTTGTTTTAATATCAATTGTGTGATCTTGTTTGCTTTCCAAGATGCAATTATATAACTTTGAAATAATTTTGTTGTGGGTTCCTGATTTCCTAATTAGTTACACAAATGTCTCTATGAGTCCTTCATAGTCTATCACCACTCTCAGATCCTGGTTAATATAGTAACTGACCTGTAAATATCGGAAGAAATCTGCTGGGCCTAGTCCGTGTTGTCTTTGTAGATTTTCGAAAGATTGTAATACTCCATTGTGGAAAAGACAGTGGTAGTCTGACAACCCCAATGCTATCCATTTCATAAATCTGTCATTGTGTTGGTTAGGGATAAAATCTTAATCGTATGCACACCATCTTGCAATTTTTGTAGCGTTTTCCAAACCACAGATCTTAATAGTTTCGTTCCATGCCATTATCACTATGTTTGGGATGGGTTCTTCAATCAAGTTGACCTTTGCAATTTGCGGTCCGCCAAAAGTGCCTTTACAGGAACATTTTTGATGTTTGTCCCTTCCACGTCCTTCCATCCAGCAGAGTAGGATGGAGAGCATAAACATATCAGAGGTCTCAACTGAACCACGTGGTAATATTCTCGCAAACATGGAAGATCATGACCACCCATATATTTCTTCAACTGTAGGGGTTTGTACATGATTTTGGACTTTTTCCCTTTCCAGGTATATTTCAATAACATTCTATCCCATTCCACAAACTGTTTTTGGGGTATGGGGATTGGTAGACACTGAAATAAGTACAGCAGTCTGGGGAGAATATTTAATTTGATTGAATCAATTCTGGAATGTAGTTCCAAGAAGGGTATGGTGTTCCATCACTGTATGTCTGTTTTTAGCGCTGCATTCAAGGGGCTATAATTAACTTCATACATTTTAGAAAATTCTCAGTGCAGGGTCACCCTTAAATATCTAATACTATCCCCGTCCCACTTCCAATCATATCTGTTCTTTATTTCTTTTGGTGGGTCATAATTCAAAATTAGTACTTGTGTTTTGTTTACATTAACCTTGTATCCTGAAAAAGAGCCATAGTCTAGTAATAACTTGATGATTTTGGGTATATTTTGGGTGGGATGAGTTATAGTTAAAAGCAGGTCATCAGCAAAGAGAGCCAATTTTTGCTCCCCTCCTTCCAATCCTCACTCCTGTTATGTCCCCTCTCTGCCTGATCCACTGACTCACTGGTTCAATAAACAAGGCAAAAAGGAGATGCAACATCCCTGGCGGGTCCCACGTTCGAGCACAAACGACTCAGTGAGGTTGCCACTGATTTTAATCCTGGCTGTAGGGTTTTTATATAACCCTGAAATAATTTCGATAAAGGAACCATAAACCAAATTTATCAAGTACTCTACATAGAAACGACCAACTCACCGAGTCAAATGCTTTTTCGGCATCCAAACTAATAACCAAGGTCTCTAGTCTATGTTTCTGGGCATATCTCATTATATGTAAAACTCTTCGAATGTTATCTTGTGTCTGTCTTTGTTTTATAAGACCAGTCTGGTCCTTGCGTGTTAAACCTGGTAAAATTACTTCCAGTCTTCTTGACAATATGGATGTAAATAAATTATAGTCTTTGTTGAGGATGTTTATGTTACTGCGTTTAATGTTTCCCATACAATCGCCCGAGTCACATTCTTGTTGTTACATTCTAGATATTCCTCTATTTCCATTTTCAATCGATGTTTAATATTTGGGTCATTAAGAATGTTAGAATTCAACCTCCATAGTGTGGATCTTTAGAAGAAGAAGAAGAAGAAAATATCATTTCTATAGCGCCTCTCAAGATAAAAAATCACGAGGCGCTTCACAAAAACAAAAAATGTAAAAATATAAAAAGTATTTAGAAAATGTTTAAAAATATATTTAAAATGAGCAAAAAGAGACAATTGTGATAAAAAATGTTAAGAAAGAGAGAGAATAGGAAAGAGGGAAATCAGTGGTTGCTGAGGAAGGTGGAATAGGTGGGGAGAGCAGAATAAAGAGAGAGTGGTGATGAAGGTCATACAAAAGCCAGCTTGAACAAGTGAGTCTTCAGCTGCATTTTAAATGAGACCACTGAGTCCACTGATCTCAGGCTCAGGGGGAGAGAGTTCCAGAGTCTGGGGGCCACAGCAGCAAATGATCTGTCACATTTGGTCTTTAGCCTGGTGCATTGCACAACCAGTAGGCTTTGATCACTGGACCTCAGGGACCTGCTGGGGGTGTAGGGACTAAGAAGATCACCAATGTAAGATGGTGCTTGTCCATGTAAGGCCCTATAGACCAGAACCTGGATCTTGAAATGAACCCTGAAGTTGACTGGCAGCCAGTGAAGCTGGAGGAGAAGCGGGGTGATGTGGGTGTGTTTGGAGGACTTGGTCAGAAGCCGAGCACAGGCATTCTGAACCACCTGTAGACGGTTAAGGGAGGTACTGCTCAGACACGTGAAAAGAGAGTTACAGTAGTCTAAGCGTGAGGAGATGAAGGTGTGGAGAACTGTCTCAAGTTCAGAGCGGGACAGAATGGGACTCAGCTTAGCAACGTTCCTGAGGTGGAAGAAGGAAGAGTGAACAAGAGAACTAACATGAGAATCCAGGGTGAGAGCTGGGTCAAAGGTCACGCCAAGATTCCTGACAGAAAGTTTGGTGTGAGAAGCAAGCTGACCAAGAGAGTCTCTGACTTAGGGAACCAGCTTGTCTGGGGCACAGATGAGGATCTCAGTCTTATCTTCATTCAGCTGAAGAAAGTTCCCAGCCATCCAGGTTTTGATAAAGTCTAAGCAGGTGTGTAACAGCTGCAGCTTAGACATCTCATGGGGCTTGAAGGAGATGTACAGTTGGATGTCATCTGCATAAAGATGGTAGGAGATTCCTTTGAAGGAGCTCAGGATGTGCTGAAGAGGAATCAGATAGAGGAGGAAGAGCAGAGGCCCCAGCACAGAACCTTGTGGGACACCATGGGTAAGAGAGGTGGTGGAGGACCTAAACTTGGAGACGGCCACAGAAAAGGAGCGCTAAGAGAGATAAGGGAGAACCACTCCAGAGCAGATCCTGATAGGCCTACCCAGTCTCTCAGCCTCTCCAGTAGCAGGTGATGGTCAACAGTGTCTAAGGCTGCAGTCAGGTCTTTACTTGCTAAGCCAGCAAATAGTCATGTTTATCGGGCTGTGGTCAGACATGGTACAAGGGTCTATTTCACAGTGTCTCGCCCTAAATAAATCATTTTTAAACATGAAAATATAATCTAACTTTGAATACACATTATGTGCCCATGAGTAATGAGTATATTCCCTGTCCGTTGGGTGGCTATCCCTCCACACATCGACCAGTCCCAGCTCCCCCATAAGGTGCACCACACATTTCCCGATTTTTCTTCTATCTCCTTTCCCATTGGAGGAGTCGAGAGCCGCATTCAACGTGAGGTTGAAATCGCCCCCGCATATTAAAATTCCCTTACTCTTTGTGGTTGTCAATTCTAGAATTCGCTTGTAGAGAAACCAGTCACTTCCCGGTGGTACGTACACATTTAAAAAACTGAAAGTAATTCCATCAATCTTACCAGTTACCATTATAAATCTTCCCGCCTCATCTTTATACTCTAACAAATATTCATAAATCAGGCTCCCAATTCACCAAAATCATCACTCCCCTCCACCTCCCCGTTCTGTGTGATGAATTATACACATGTTTATAGCCAAGCTTGTTTAGTTTAGCATGTTCAATATCTGACAGGTGCTTTTCTTGCATATATTGCGTATTCCCTTCGTTTCTTCAGAATGAGAGGTGGGTAATCATGGTCTAGATTTACTCGGTTGCCCTTCCAGATCAAACTTTTTTTCTGCCACGCTTTACTGAGCTAGAGTTCTTTGGTCCTGAAGCTGAGGAATTTCACAACAATCGAGTGAGGGGGTGCGTCATCCGGTGGTTGTGGACCCAGTGATCGGTGGGCCCGTTCATTACCCATAACTAGCTCGCTCTGGTGAATCTCCAACCCTTCACGTAACAACTTCTCCACAAACTCGCTCATTGTGGAGGAGTCCTTCTCCGCCACCTCTGGCACACCGTAGATATGAACGTTATCCCTCCTCGAACGACTTTCCAGGTCCAATAGTTTGTCCTCCAGCTTCACTTATAGCTTTAGCATTTCTGTCACGGCCTCCTCCGCATTATGAATTCTCTCCTTGGCCTTCTCAATGCGTACTTCCACCTCGTCCGTTCTAGCGCTAATCTGAACCATTTCTTCCTTAATCACCCCCAAACTCTCCTTACTTTCTTGTCGAAAATCCCTCAGTTCCATGATCACTTCCATATCGGTCATATTGTCTTCCCGGTGGGATTAAATCACTCAGTGCGGAGCTTCATGTAAAGCAGCTAAGCTAGTTAGCCATAGCCGAGCAGCTAGCGATAGTTTGTCCGGTTGAAGCACCCTCCCTTTTGCTCCTACTGCGCTGTAGTTCTGGTGTAATCCTCTTATCCCCTCATTTTTCCACCTTCGGGAGTGAGCTCGCACGGTTTTAATGGGGTAAAGGTTATTAATTTCTCAGGTCTTGGAGAGAGCTCCATCACGGCACTGCCATCTTGGTGACGTACAAACCGGAAGTCAGGAAGAGAGTATTTCTAATGACCTTTCTGAGACACTTGGTCCGTCCAATCAAATGCTAGAGCCTGTCAAGCTGCGGTTGACAAGTTAGACCCTCTATTTAACACCTGTTTATGACAGCATAGCACCCTTTCATCGATTCACTGGCCACTCTCAACAAGATCACAGTCAGAGCAACTGTAGCTGGGACTAAGCTGGAGCAGAATTACATTAGACATATAGAAGATGGATGGGGCCAGTTAGCAGCAGCTCAAGAATTAGAGCTTAAAATAAACATAAACCAAACAATCTGATTAACTTCAATATTATTAGAAAGTTGGTATTAAACACAATACATTTGTAGTGGTCTCTAGTAGGAATGAATGTCTTGCAAGTCATATTCTGGGGAAACAAAGCTCTGGTGCACCAGTTTCAGGGACTAAAAGTGAGCCACATCAGCGTTGAGCTTCAGACGGCAGGATTTGGAGTCTTATTTCCAGATATTTGGACATTTCTCATCTGATTGGCTAACAGCAAAGTGACTCTAACACTGACTCTGTTTTCTCAACATGTCTGGATGTTTTTGTCACACAGTGGAATGTGTGTTTTCTTTTGCTTTAAATTATTTTATTAATTGTTGGAATTTCTTAACAGTTTTGTGTTATTGCATGATTGTGTCGTGTGTTGTTGCTTTTATGTGCCTGTTTAGTTTAGATTGTTTTGCCACTGTTGACATGACAGTCACCTGAAGAGGTGGGCGTGGCTGAGAGAGCGCACCAGGTGCGCATAGTTAGCAAGCTGATAAAGGGAAGAAGCTGCAGAACTGCAGGAGGAGAGAGGAAAAAGAGACAGAAGAAACAAGAAGGCAGAGGGACTGGACAAATATAAGAGGACGTAGCACAGAACGCGTTGGATCGCAGGAGGACCAGTTCATCCCTGGTGTGCAGCGACAACGAGTGGGAGCAACGCCTTTGAAGGACAGCAGGGCAGAGGTTGGACCTCTGCCTGCATCCGTGAGTAAACGGCTTCCACTGTTGTATGCTGGGTGACGCGCCGTATGGGCCGATCCTACGAGAAAGAGATTGCACTGCTTCACAGACAGAGGTTCTGCCCCAGTGTTCTGTCCTTGCCAGGGAGGAGCGGCGAGAGCCCCCGGGAGATCACGCCAGAGACGAGTGCCTGCTGAGAGTGAGACCAGGGACAGCTGGAGCCGGGACGCCGCCTTTCCCATCCTGGAGATTCCCTCCACGTGACGTTGTGGATCTGGGAGGAGCCCAACTATCTTTTGGGTCTTTTTGAAGAACATGTTTTAAATTGCTTTTACGGACTCAAACTTTTTAGTTGTATATTTTTAGACGGGGACTTTTATTTAGTTAATAAAGGAGGTCGCAGACAAACTTCTGCTCTCTGGTGTCTCTGTCCCTCTGGTTTTGCACCCTCGCTCTCCACCTGTGTCGTTGTGAATCCCTGTGTCACCTCGCCTAGGTTACATTTTATCTCCACAAACAACGCAATCCTGGAGGAATTCTGCTGTGTGGTGGAGTTGCTAATACTAACAGTTAGCTTCTACTAGCCGATATGTTCTCTGCTATTTCCTGGTTGCTGAAACGGCAACTTTTCCCATCGTGAGTCAAGATGAGTGAGTCCATGAACATTAAGTGGCAGTGTGATGCAGATCTGTGAGGATTTTCAAATCCTAGAGTTTAATCATCTATTTTCTATCAGAAGCTAAGGCAGGAGATTGGTGTAGGAGACTTTTTTCATGTTCAGCAGAAAAAACTCAAGAGTGATTATTATCAGAAATAATAATTGAAAAACATTTTTTCAGTGAACCACACCTTTAAAAGCACAAACATTAGCCGCATAATAACCAAATCACACCCGTTAGCCAGTATCTCACTGGGCCATGGCTATAAGTGGAAAAAAAATAAATCACAAAATGGCATTTGCAGGGGAGTTTCCAAAACGTTTTGAAATATTTGCAAAGGCGTGAAATGTACTTGTGTGAACAGCCTTTCGCTTTTGTTTCTGGAATTTTGAATAAGTTAGAAACATTTGCAAGAGAACGTTTGTCTCAAAACGGTCACAGGGTCACCTCAGGTGTGTGTGTGTGTGTGTGTGTGTGTGTGTGTGTGTGTGTGTGTGTGTGTGTGTGTGTGTGTGTGTGTGTGTGTGTGTGTGTGTGTGTGTGTGTGAGAAATCTGTCAGGAAAAAAGGAGAGGGACCTGCAGGCACATCCTGTCCATCACACTGCTAAGCTAACTTTCAGCTCCAGTGTGTCTACTTCACAAGTAAACACACACACACACACACACACACACACACACACACACACACACACTGAGGTGACTGACAGAGAGGATGTGACAAAGTGTCAATGCAAACAAGTGCTGAGACAGAGAAGTGTTACTGATTTCCTCAAATATACCACCAAGCAAAAATGTCCAGCAATACCATGGAGATGTAGCTCGATATTGGCACAGGTGTGTGTGTGTGTGTGTGTGTGTGTGTGTGTGTGTGTGTGTGTGTGTGTGTTCGTGTTCAGGAGCATGACTATATTCAGACAGCAAACAACTTGCATTACAAGGTTGGCTGAATGTTTGCTGAGGGTGAATGTTTGCTGAGGGTAGGGGAGGAGGTTCAGAGAGGATAAACGCCCTTGTCTACAGAGGCAGCTTCACCGGGGAGGAGGGTGAGGAGGGTGGTGGAGGTGGGGAGCCGACAGGCCATCACATCCATGTGTCACAGAGCACAAGATGAAAGCTCCGCTGGGACTGAGATGCTGGCCGGGGTGAGAGGTCGTCTTGTGACGCATTTATAACTCTTCGCTTAGCGGGCCGTGACAGCTTGAGTAGAAACCCTCCTCCTCCTCCTTCCTCCTTGGGGAGATCACTCAGTGACAGGCACACCTGACCCTGAGGCAGCTGGAAAACACTTTTTGGAGGGCTTCACTTACGTCTCGTTTACGCATCAGATCTTCTGAATTTTACTGTGTGGAAAGGTTGTGGACAATGAACAATTAACCTGTTAAACAACCTCCGTCTGGAGAAACAGACATTATTTCTGAATGGACTAATCTGACAAGAGCCAAGAGCATAGTGCATATTCAATTCCAGACGTGGAGGGTCGTTATCCAACAGGATTTAGTGGTTGCTCTGCTCCAACACACTAGATTCAGTGGTTGACTCACCTGTGCAGCAGCTCGTCAGGCTCTGCAGAAGCCCGTTAATCACCTGCTGGTTGAAATCAGGTGTGTTGAAGCAGGGATGAAGCCAAAACGAGCTGGATACCAGCCCTCCAGTCCACTGCCCTAGTGGATCGTTGCAATCTTGAAAGCAACTTCCAATCCCAAAAATGTCATGGCAGTTTATGCAAAAACATGTCAATTTTACATTTTGTCTAACATTTTTTTACAATATCCCTGCAGCAAATTCGCTGCATAGCTACTTGCTTTGCTATTTGCACTAAAAATAAACAAAATGCTAAAAAAACGAATAGCCTAATGAAAAGGTTAGCCCTCATGCATCATTAGGGACATTTTTGTCCTCTGATGACTTAATAAGTAAATTCAGTAAATTCAAGGTGGAATATGGAACATTTTAATAAAAGGCTATATTAAAAAATACCTCCACGGGGCATTTAGAGGTGTGCAGAATGAATGTACAGGTTCTCCTTTAAAAGATAAATAAATAAATAAATAAAATGATCAAAATTTTATTTTGACAGGGACGACGCTGGTTTTATGTTTACATCTACCAGCCACTAGAGGTTGCTCTAAACGTTGCTCTAAAAAGTCCACTCAGCAAGGCCAGGCGGGGACTGTGTAAAATGGCGGACTTGAAAAGTCAAGCAGCTGATTCTGAGCCCACAAGATGTTCTAACAGTAAATAGTGTTGTAAAATAAACTTATTAGTAGAAATTAGTCCTCATCCTGTAAGATTTGTCTCTGAACATGGTGCTGGAATGTGTCAACGGTGAACCAACATCCTGACAGCTGAAAAATTAGTTCTGTTGTTGCGATGCCACCTCTGAACACTAGAGTTCACCAGAGTGTCTGTGTTCCATATTTAACGTTTAAAGTGATGCATGAGGGCTAAAGTGATGTAAAGAGCTCCAAACTAGTATTTACACCAAGCCCCCACAGCGGCTCCAAAATTGGTCCCAACCCGGAAATACCAAAAATTGCAGTTCCACCCTCATCCACTAGGGGCTGGTGTCAGAAGCGAGCAAATCCTCATTGACTCCCATGTTAAAAATACCAATTTCACAGCAGAAATAAACATGTTTACAGCCTGGTACCAAAACATGTTTTTGGTTTAAAGTATCTAGTTTACACTCATGACAACTCTGAGGGGGGTGAATTTTTTTCTCACTCTTCTGTTTAAGTGTATTAAAAGCCTAAAATTCTGTATAATTAATGAGCATCCGACACACGTGACCACAAAGCTAGCTCTGTGGAAAGGTCTCAGTAGAGCCTCGGTCTGGCTTAGAAACTGCTCGGGGATTTTGAGTCTCTGTGTTTGTGTATTCTTCTTTGGATGTTTTTTGTGCAAGTGTTGGACAAAATGACTTTCTGTGGCATTAATTGCACTAATAGAGCGTCCAAGAAGTCTCCACTTCATTTTTTTCGGTAAGTAAAATTATATTTGCCGAACAGTGCTGCTTGGTTTTTGACTGGAAGTAAGAAAAGGGACCACATTTCTCCAGTGCTGGCTTCCCTTCACTGGCTCCCAGTCTCCTACTCGGCACAGTTTAAAATTCAGCTATTTGTGTTTAAGTTTTTTCGAGGCAGTGCCCTCACCGACTTAGCGGAGCTCTGAATAAAGCATGTTCCCTCAAGGTCATTACAGTCGGCTGACCAGAAATTGCTTATCGTCCCTCGCACTCGATTTAAGACTCATGGTGATCTGGCTTTTCAAGTCCTTGCACCTTATTTCTGGAACCAGCTCCCACTCACAATCAAACAGTCCCCATCACTGGCAGTCTTTAAGAGCTGGTTGAAGACTCATTTTTATAGGATGGCTTTCTCCTAAAGCTTTTGGTTTCTGGTTTTTCTTTTTTGTTCTTAGCTTTCTTTTAACTAATTCATTTAAATTTTCTTTTATCTAAATATTATTTCATTGGCATTTTATTGTTCTCGCAAATATCTATATTCTTATTTTGTTTTTAACTCATTCACTGCCATTGACAAGTAAAGTCGTCATTTACATTTTTTACTGTGTGGACATTGGAACGAGCCCCCGCACCGTGAGAACAAACATCCCAGCTCTAAAGCTGATCTTCATGCACATTCATCACATGTCACATGACCAGGAAGCAGACAATCCATGTGTTAGGAGATCGTTATTGGACCGATGCTGTAACAAAAAATGGGGGCGCGAACCGGAAAAGCTTGTGCCGATCACAATTCGACAACGGATTATGAAAGAACGGATAACGCTCGCAACGCGCGGATTCTTCCTGATGTAAGAGGTGAGTCTCCACTTTGTTTTGCTAGTTTTGATGTCGACATCATCCTAGCGTGCAACATTCTGTGACTCTTAAAAAAACAGTAAAACTGTGAGAAACACTGGCAGCGAAGGGTTTTGCCAATCAGGAAACAGCTGGCAGCGAAAGAGTTAATGATTTTAGGACTTGCTACTTTTATCTCTGTTACTTTTCTTGTCCTGCGCCTTCAGCCCTCTTTGAGGGTGGTTGAAAGTGCTATATAAATAAAACTCGATTGATTAATTGATTGATTGGTTGATTGATTGATTGATTGACTTTAAAAAGAGATTATAATTGTTTAAAATCCTTAATACGTTTCCTGCTTCTCTCCCTACTGGTTGAAAGCAGAATGTCAACTGTCATAAACAGCCCTGCCCCAGACTGTGCAGATAATACTGTCATCAGATAAGGTGTAGTATTTAGCATGTTTTGATGAATAGATATGATAATTGGTTATTTGTTTTTTCTCCTTTCAAAATGGGGGACAAAGTTACAGTTTACTACCTGTGAGGTAGCATATTCTGCGCTGAGCTAACGGTGCAGCACCAGCATTTGTAATTTGATACCAGCAGGCAAAAATCTCCAGAGGTGTTTAAAGAACCAAAGCCAGTAAACAGGAGCGGCGCAGAAGTTATTTCTTGAACCCCCTAAAAAGCCATGACATTTTTTGTTTTACTCTAATACCAGCTAAAGAATCTTAGAGGCTAACGATTAACTAACGTGAGCTAACAATGCTAATGGTAAATTAGAAGCAATTAGTTGGCACTAAAAATTACCTCGAGTTACTTTTTCAATTACCACCAACTTGATATAACAGTGAAATGTATGTGTGAAGTACATAAGGAGTCAGTCGTGGCGTTTTACTTCTTTCATGAGTCGTTCAGAACAATAACAGCAAGCTAACAGCAAGATGAAAAGCAACCACACTTTCTCTAATGCCAGAAAAATATTACCATAATAATTGTAGTAAGAGTAGGGCTGGGCGATATGACGATTTTAGACCGTTTTACGATCTACACATCTGACGGTCTGTCATTTTTGAGAGACCGTTTTATCACGATTCACAGCTCTGCTGTTGAATTTCTGCCTCTGAATGAAAAGGGAACTTACCCCAGGCGAATGACACGCCTTTGTTTGACCCTTAACCAATCAGAGTGAGTCATAGTAATATTAATATATTAGTGCCCCGCTTGTTTTCACCTTCACCTGTGTGTGAACAAACATGGCTTCGCCGCGGCTGAGTGACAACGAGGTTTTCGTTCCGAAGAGGAACGCAGGGTTTCCTTAGCGCGCGGCGCTAACAACTTAGCGACGTGACATGTCTCGGAGAAAGCGTAAAAACACGTTGGACGCTTCTTCTGAAGCAGGAAAATAACACCGCTTCTTAAGCAGAGCACGACGTCGCCTCGGCTCGTTCACCCTCTGCCGAGCCGGTGTCGGTACCGACTGAGCTCGGTCACTGGGTCGATGGAGCTGCCCTGTGACTGCCTGATGGAAAACCAGCGGGTTTCATCAGACTCGTAGTTTCTTGTTTTTGTTGGGGACCCCCTGTATTTTACCGCTCCCTCCTGCAGTCTTCCCCTGTTAACATTTAAAATGATTCTGTAAACTCCGTGTATCAATAGAAACAATCTCTGCCAGCTGCAGTAAATGTAGTCTCCTAATAATAAGAGGTGCATTCATCTGTGTATCTCCTTTGATCCGCATTAGTGATATTTTCAGCACCAGAACAGTGAAGCAAAGAAAGATTCCTGAGTTTGTTAGTAATTTTATTTATTAGGTGCATCTAACCTGTTCTATTTTTCTCTGAAATGAGATCAAATCAGTGCTTCTATGGGTTGTCTCCAATCTGCACTGGAAAATTTTACTTTATTTAGAGACTTGTTGCAGAAAATATTCAGAATGCGCAGTTTTTTGCTACCACAAGCGATCTCTGGTCCAGCCGCACATCAGAGCCGTATTTGAGCTTAACTATCCACTACATGAGCAACTGGGAGCTACATAGTATTTTGAACAAGTTAATGTTTGCACAATACGTTTGCAATTGACATGTTTGCACTTTAAATATGTTTACGATTTTAATTTATGTTAAGTTACTTGAAAAACGAGAAAAACTGATTTTTGTAATTGTTTCTCTCAGGGCTTTTATCATCTCTGGTGTGAGTTTAAAATATAAGTGTGTTAGCACTGTGCTGATTATCCCTAATATGAATAAATGTCTATTTATTCAATGTTTCTCTTCTTTAATACGCAATTGAAGTTATGCTATTCATGGATAAAAAAATCGTGATAAAATCGAAATCGTGATAAAATATTGGAAAAATCGTGATATTCTATTTTTGCCATATCGCCCAGCCCTAAGTAAGAGATCCCTATGATAAACACTCAAGAGTGCTAAAACCAGATATATGTGTGACTGCCATAACTGGCAACAGCCATAAACTCTTACAATGACAGTGTTTATAAAACTGGCCCACAGTAACCAAATTTGACCACAATTTGTCATTCTTACTTCATTCTTACATATTGCACCTTTAACTAGCGTATAGCTTGTCAATCCAGGCAGAACTAATTACTTATTTCTAGAAACTGAGGCCAATGAAATCTTTCTACAACAGATAAGATCAAAAATGTTCCATAACTTTCCATACAAACACATTTTTAAAGCCGGACTGACGCGCGGATTCTAGGAAGCTCGTCACAATCTGCCATTTGGATCTCCCACAGCTCAAATCTGTGACATTAAAATGTGAAGCTGCTTTCTATCTAATGAACAACAGAGGATAAAAATAAAAGCTACCACTTGTAACTCAAGTCAAATCAAGTGAAGATGATTTGCTTTGCATGCGATTTCATGGTAGATCTTCTAATGGCAGTACTGTATCACAGCATGTGCACTTCATAATTTACAGCTCTTTCACTCCAATTACCATGAGAATATAACTCCAAGTGACTACTGAGCAGACACACCAAATTACCAGGGTTACGTCTCACTGTAAGTAATATCATCATGCACTACATGTGGCTTTAATCGCTTTATGCATGAACGTTTCACCATGATAACGCCGCGCTTTCATGCCAAGCTTGTGCTGCAAATCGCACTTTTTAATCCAACCTTTCCATCTGCAATCCCAGATGAGATGACAAGCAATTAAGTTGAGGAAACTCTATAAGAGGGATTAGTGAATCCCGCTGACTGTCGTGCACCTTCAATGACAAGCAAAGGGCCGTTTTAGTGGCATCCATTAATGAAAGACGACTCATTTGAACCCATGAATGATTCTATTAAATGCTGTGTAATTGGCTGGATCTGCAGAGCTTAGACAAGCTGACTTATTATGTGATCACATCATCGCCTCTATATAAGAAATTAGAATCTGTAACTACATTTTGATGAGCTTCAGTGTAGCTACTGATGAAAATTTCATCATCAGCATTATAATAATCTAGGATTATTCAAAATACTCACATTTTGAGAAGAAAAGAAATGTTAAAGCTGCTGCCACTGTCTCATTGAGGTTTCTGTCATAACCACCAGTGGTTTCTTAAACTCACATTTGCGGATCACTCTGGTAACTACTTGAGGCTCATTAATGTTGTTATGGTAACCACATACCTGTGTTTTTTACTTCCTGACAATGTTAATGAACAGCAGACTAAAAAAATTAAGACATGCCGTAATGTGCTAAAATTTTATGCAATTTATATAAAACAATGTGAACAAAGAAAGCTTTCAGAAATATAAATGATGATTTTTTAAATTTTTTTAATTCATCAACCCGTTTTCCTTTGCTTATTCTGGAGTCGGGTCGCAGGAGCAGCAGCTTAATCAGAACAGCCCACACTTCCCTCCCCCAGCCACGTGGCAGACTCCTCCGGAGGAATCCTAAGGTGTTTGCTGGCCAGCTGAGAAACATAGTCCCTCCAGCGTGTCCTGGGTCTTCCTTTAGGTCTTCTTCCAGTTGTACGTGCCCAGAAAACCTCACCAGGGAGGCTTCCAAGAGGTATTCTAAGTAGATGCCCGAGCCACCTCAACTGGCTCCTCTCAATGTGGAGGAGCAGCGGGTCTTCTCCGAGCCCCCCCCGGATGGCCGAGCGTCTCACCCTATCTCTAAGGGAGAGCGCAGCCACCCTGTGGAGAAAACTAATTTCGGCTGCTTGTATCTGCGATCTTTTCGTTCAGGGATGAGGTAGTTGAACCTTTTCACAATAATCTAATTTTCCAAGATTTTGAATTTGGGGTTTTCATAAGCTGTAAAGCCTGATTCATGCTTCTCCGTCAGCTCCGCAAGGGACAGACACGCACGGAATGACGGAAGCGTTTTGCTCTCATGCTTCTCCGTCTCCTGAAGAGTGTTGCAAAGCAATTCCCCGCCAGGACAACAGAGGGCGTAGCGCTGTTCTGTGGTATCCTGTCATGTATCGGTCCAAGATAGTGTGTTTATATTGTGTTTTTTGTATATAAGAGACTTTTTAACACAGACAAATTTGTCTCTCATCCTCCTCCACCTCTTCATGCGCTCACCACCTCTAAACCCACGTTTCCTGTCATTTCCGTCCACAAATAAAACGCTTGCTGTGCATCTTTTCACTCATCCAGTCACGGGGAATTAAACGTTCATATTTTTAGAGTTTTTTCGCAAGGTATTCTTGAAGCTGCTCCGTGTCTGCCGCTAGTTATCCTCGGCTCTCTTTATGTTTTTAGGGCGCAATGCCGGCGGTATAGACGACAGCGGCGTCCTGACCAATCACAAGCTTGCGTTGTCCGTCTCGACTGACGGATGTTTAGAAAAGAGAGCTTGACTCCGTCCGTCCTTGCGGAGCTCTCCGGCAGCCACGCACGGACATTGCGTGTCTCCACACTGACGCAGACGGAGAAGCATGAATCAGGCTTAAGCCGTAATCGTAGACTGAATTGGTCAGCTGATATCGGCCGATATATACCGTTTTCTCAACGATATTTTTCTTCGTAAGTTTAAAGTCTGGCACATCCTCAACCAGCCCGGTGCTGTTGCACAATTTAATTTAAATGTATTTTTATGTTCACTAATATAATCTGCATAATAAATACTCTAAACTAGCTTTATTTATTTTATTTATTTACTTATATTTTTTCGAAGGATAAAGCCTCGAGATGTAACATCTCGTTTTTGAGGGTCCACCATCTATACAGCATAAATAATAGAAAGATTGCAAGACGGTTAGCAGCTGAAAAATAACCAAAATAAAAAAGTTCAAGGGAAAAAATAAGACAACTTGATAGTTACCTACAAATATGTTTAAAAAAATAAAACACATCTAAACCAAGAGAGAGAGAGAAAAAAAAGAAAAAACTAACAGGGAGCCTAAGTCACTTCCGGACCACGGGTCCCCAGAAGAACAAAAAAATGAACGCAAATCAACGGGGCTAAAAATGCTATTTTCTAATTCCGCTTGTTTTGTGCCATGGATTTCACAATGGTGTCCGTGAATTTTAAAGACACATTTTGATACCAAAAACGTGCTTATTTTCGAACGGGGGAAAACATTATTTTAGGTTTAGTGTGAAAATAATAAGCCCAGGACTACAAATGCGTTTCACGAAAGTGACGTCATCGAACCAGACACGGAGAAAACTCAGGGAAAACGGAAGTTAGTTCAGCAAACTTCCCACAAGAGGAAAGAACCACCATAAATCTGGTCACGTGGTAAGTAGCAGCTACTTTGGGAAGAGGAGATTGTGTGGTGACGTCACATATGCGACGTGCCGATTTCTAGTTTGTAGTCATGCTAATTACGAACTTTTACAAGCTAATAAATCTCAAAGTACGTGACTGGCATGGTCGAAACACCCATCATTCCATTTCATTTAAATTGCAACATGTGTGCGATCCAGGGCGTAAGGCAAAGCGGATTAGAAAATAGCGTATTTAGCCCCTTAGACTTGCGTTCATTTTTTCGTTCTTCTGGGAACCCATGAGCCAACCGGAAAGGGAGGAGACATTTAGGCTCCCTATAGCCAAACTCACATCCCTTCAAGAATAACAAGTAACTTAAAAACAGTCACAGATGGGTGATACACGTAAATAGACAGTGTTCCAAAAAAAGTCTAAAAGGAGTAATTGATCTTATGTCGACAGGTAGATTATTGCAGTCCAGTGGAGAGCAAGTCTTCCCACCTCCTATGTAGGTGTTTGACACCCAATAGAGTGTCAACACTGAGCACCGCACAAAGTTAAGATTTAACAGTTAAATTCAGAGTTCAAAAACTGATTCAGCTTCAGAAATTTGGTGCATCGATGTTATCGATGCCATTTTAGCATAAAAATAAGGTGGAAAATGTCCAGATATTGGCCATGAAAATCAACAGTATATCGGCCACCAGCTGACCATGTCTCCTGCATATCAACGGTGGTATCGGCAATAGAAAAGTCATCGATTGACCTCAAATCATCACAATAATCTAAATTATCCAGTTTCACCTGTACAAGCACTCTCATGTTCCCACATCCATCAGACTCTTGAAATGCAGACCTGATAACCTCCTGGTGGAAACTTTGTTTCCTGTTTTTATTTTGTATGTTGTGATTGTATTATTGCATGCTTCTTTATACCCTATTATTAGTTTTATACCTACATTTAGACTCATGGCATCCAGTGTTCCAGGAGTATGGGGTGGGTGGCTTTCTGTTAAGGGCCATTCAGTCCCTTTAACAGAGGAGCGTGAGTTTGGTCCGCATAGCCGGTAGTAAGTCGGACCTGTTCCCGGTGAGGGTTGGACTCCGCCAGGGCTGCCCTTTGTCACCGGTTCTGTTCATTACCTTTAAGGACAGAATTTCTAGGCGCAGCCGTGGTGTGGAGTGTGTCGAGTTTGGTGGCAGGAGAATCTCGTCTCTGCTTTTTGCGGATGATGTGGTCCTCCTAGCTTCATCCAGCTCTGACCTTCAGCTCTTGCTGGGTAGGGTCGCGGCCGAGTGTGAAGCGGCTGGGATGAGGATCAGCACCTCCAAATCTGAGACCATGGTTCTCGACCAGAAAAGGGTGGCTTGCCAACTCCAGGTCGGGGGAGACATCCTACCTCAAGTGGAGGAGTTTAAGTATCTTGGGGTTTTGTTCAAGAGTGAGGGTAGGAGGGATCGGGAGATCGACAGGCGGATTGGTTAAGCATCTGCAGTGATGCGCACGCTGAGCCGATCTGTCGTGGTGAAGAGGGAGCTGAGCCAGAAAGCCAGGCTCTCGATTTACCGGTCGATCTACGTCCCAATCCTCACCTATGGTCATGAGCTTTGGGTAATGACCGAAAGAACGAGATCGCAGATACAAGCGGCCGAAATGAGTTTCCTCCGTAGGGTGGCCGGGCTCAGCCTTAGAGATAGGGTGAGGAGCTCAAACATTCGGGAGGGACTCGGAGTAGAACCGCTGCTCCTCTGGATCGGAAGGAGTTAGTTGAGGTGGTTTGGGCATCTGGTCAGGATGCCTCCTGGACGCCTCCTTGGGGAGGTGTTTCGGGCATGTCCTGCCGGCAGGAGGCCCCCGGGTCAACCCAGGACACGTTGGAGAGGTTACATCTTCAATCTGGTCCGGGAACGCCTTGGGGTCCTGCCGGAGGAGCTGGTGGAGGTGGTTGGGGAGAGGACGGTCTGGAGCTCCCTAGTTGGGATGCTGCCCCTGCGACCCGGACCCGGATAAGCAGAGGAAGATGACGACAACGGCATCCAGTGTGGGCGGCAATATAAGGATTTCGTTGCAATGGGAAACACGATACCTTATTGTGCTTTTGACAATAAAGCTTTGAATCTTTTAGTCTAAGTTGCACGATTTAACTTTTTTCTTCAAAGCTGCAACGTTTGAAAACAGACACAAATCCTGACAGGACTGCCAACAGAATATTAACGAGGGTGCTTCCATTTCTATCAAAGATTGTTAAACGTCTGAAATGATGCGTCAGTTTGTTTGGTTGAAAACCTCCTGAACTGGAGGTCTTTGATACAGGAGGACGGTGATTGGGGGGGGGGGGGGGGGGGGGGGGGGACAATCTGCTTTCCTGTGGACAGGTCTGAGTCTGAAACTCCTGTTGGCTGCAGACCAGAGGGAGGCTGGTTGTTCCCGTCAACATATACACTTGTCTTTCTTTGCAGTACACACACACACACACACAAGCAAGCACGCACGCACGCACGCACGCACACACACACACACGCACACACACACATGCACGCACGCACCGCATCTTAGGCATTCCAAGCTGGTCACAGCCAGGTCAAATATTCTGCTCTTTATATATCTGCCCTACAGAGGAGCAGCTTTACATCCCAACGATGAACAAATAAAAAAAGAGTTAATTAGCTGCATAAACAAACACTTCCTCGTGGAAATGAGCCATCAGGAGGGCCAGAATCAAACTAACAAGACAGTAAACAGCCAGGCTGCATGGCGAGATCTAATTAGAAGAAGCTGCTGTAAAAAGTTGTTTGTTTCTTCATCGTCATCACTAATGATAAGAAGCCTGAACAACAGGACAGCCCAGCTGAGACAGTTATTTATCAGATCCAGTTTCAGACCCAGAACTGGTAAAATAAAAACAACAGTAGCTGCTGCTGCTGGCTCAGCTTCACCTTCCCCCCAGCAGGTCGAGCAGGTTCCGTTCCTCCTGCTGAACCTGTTTCCAACGCTTTTTTAGAACCACCAGCAGATTGTCTGCAGATAAACGAGTGGTATTAAATGCAAATGCATGTGCTATGTGTGTGTTTTTGAACTTAAAACAGGATGCTCACCGTCTCTCCGAGGAGCCTGCAACACCGACGCGTCTCTGATGGCGCGCGCCCATCGCTCAGCCTCCTGGAGGTTGACCAGCGGGTCCTGGACCAGCGCCACCCGAAAGCACTGCTCCGCTCTCTGCCGGGTCACTCCCGCGCTCATCCAGCGCCTCTTAAACGGGTAAAAATACGCCGTGAAGTAGGCGCTGACGTCCGCACTGTCCGCTCCCCGGTACGCGCGACAGCCGATGCAGTCGGTCAAGTTAAAAACCACCTTGGTCCGGTCGGGTGATGAGGAGATCCTCTGGATGGTCAGGGCGCTCTCCGTCAAGCTCACCGAGTACCGGACGCTGTCGTTCAGGTTGTCGGTGAACTCTCCGTACAGCACGCCCACGAACCCGTTCCGCTGCCGGGGTGGGTCCGGGTCTGAGGAGTCGCTTTCCATCCCGGACGGAGGCGCTGCGAGTCCCGGAGGCCGGTGAGGTGCAAACTCCGAACCTCCCAGCCTGCTGTGGGACTCTGATGGGCGCGGGTTGTCCTGGTTAGAGAACCCCCCTAGTGTTCGGAAGAGGAACTACAACCCCGTTGTCTCCTCTCCCAGCTGGAAGCTGCAGCTGGTATCTAAACAAGATGTCTCGTTAATCCAGACTCCTATAAACATCTAGTGACGCCCAAATCACTATCAAATTATGATTAAAAAAACTTTAATCAACTCTTTGTAACACATTCTTCAAAAGTAGTCAAGTTGTATAACTTATACAAATCAGGTAGAAACACCAATGCCAAGTGCACAGTACTGACCTTTGACCCTGGGTGGGTTTGAGTTTTAATAAACTTCATGTATAATAAATATATTTTGAGGCTTTTATCACAATATAATTTCTAAATCTATACCAATGCAAGTTAAAAATGTATTTCTCTTAACTTGTTCCTTCAGGAGTCCCTACAGCAAATCATCTGCTTCCGTTTAGTCCTATCTTCTTTGTCTCCACCCTCACACCAACTAACTTTCATCACATACATAAATCTCCTCCCAGCCTCTTGCCTGCAGCTCCAACCTCAGCATCCTTTTACCCATGTGATCATCATCTCTCCTCTGGACATGTCAAAATCATCTCAGTATGTTCTCTTTGACTTTATCTCCAGAACATCTAACATGAGCTGTCCCTCGGATGGACTTATCCCTGGTCCTCATCACTCCCAAAGAGAACCTCAATCTCTTGAGCTCCACAACCTCCAGTTCTGCCTCCTGCCTTCTCCTCATGGCTACTGTCTTTAAACCAGACAGCATGGCTGCTCTCACTAGCTGAAACCCTTTTATCACACATCACCTAACACTTTACCACCATCTCCGTTGCTTAGACCATGTATCTAAAGTCCTCTACCATCTTTACTTCTACTCCCTAACATCACCGTTCTACTTGTGTCCCTCTCATGGATTCAGTCTTCGTTCCTCTCTTTTCCAGTAACTTCTCCTCTCTCGCTTCTCCAGTGGCGTGTCCAGATCTTTTACAATGGGGTGGCCCAGGTGAGGCACAACTTTGTGCATGGGTGGCACCAGTGGTTATGCTTTTTTTTGTTTTACACCCAAGACTTTTGTGGACAATGAAAAGCCTATTTAAAGGTAAATTAGTGTGGTGGCACCTGGGGTGGCCAATCAGATTCCAAGGGCATGTGCTACCCCAGGCCACTCCCTGGACACACCCCTGCGCTTCTCGTCCACCTGCACCGTGCTCTCACTGCAGACCGATGGTAAACACCATGGTCTATGGAGAATCCTGTCTAAAATCATCTGTCAGTCAGTCTGTCCATCACCAAAGAAAACAAGAAGGGGCTTAAAGCCGATCCTTGCTTCACTCCCCCCTCCACCTTGAACTCCTGTCACTTCTGCAGCACACCTCTCTGCTATACATGCTCCTCTCTCAGCACCGTCATACTTTTTCTCTAAATCTACCTTCTCTTTACTTCTCCGCCAGCATCCTTAAAGGAAAGGTAGTGTCTGTCGCGTTCCCAGCCAGCATGCATGGGTGAGCCCCATATGGATATATAGGAGCAAACCTTATGGGTGCCAACAGGGTTTGCCCGCGGTTTACATGGTGGCCCCACAGGGGTTTGCCCACATAGATTTTAACTGCCTACGTTAGTTTTCAGGGGGACCCAGATGGTTTGACACACACATAGGCTTGTTAAAATCTGTGGGCAAAGCTCTGTGGGGCCACCATGGAATTTGCAGACAAACCCTGTTTGCACCTATATAGCCATGTAGGGCCACCTATGCATGCTGGCTCAGTTCGTGGCATCAGTGGCGGATTTAGCTATTTTGGCACCCAAGGCGAACACAGACACCGGGCCCCTTACACAAAATTTTTGACAATCTTACCTTTAACTGGATTTGCAAAACTCTCCCCTCTTCTGCCATTAGTTATTTTCCCTTTTTATTAGCCCTCCTCTTTTTTCCTGTCTTTCCCTCTCTTTAAGTGCTTTCAATATTTGCTCTGCTTTCTTCTTTCTGTCAGTGCTCCTGTACTTTTGCCTTTGTTATTTGTTTATTTTCTGTTTTCCATTTTGGTCTACGTTTTCTTTCCTTTAAACATTTTCCATTGTCTTTCCTTTTCTGCATCCGTTTGATGTTTACATTGAAAAACGACGTCACTTTCGGAAGTGAAGATAAAATCTTTTTTGAAGCAAGCTGCTTCTTTCTCTTATTGGAGCCACTAGGATAACTCCATTTCATGCTTAATGTTTCGAGTTTGTTACGAACGCTCCCGCCTGTCTTCTTCTTTTTCTGTTTTCTCTTCTTTTTCTTATTTGTGGTCCTATGGCACTTGGCAAACAACAATTTGGTGCATTACTGCCACCAACTGTATTGGAGTGGAATGACTACCAGTCACTTCCTGTTTTTGCATCTTGTGGCATTAAAGGCGCAGTGTGTGATAATTTTACCAGTTTACTGTCAAATCCTGTGCTTCCAGTTCACAAACTTGTCCTTTTTCACCAATATTTCTCACCAACATCAATTCTAAATATTCCTCTCAATTTGAAATTATACATTTTTATATACATAAACTGTGGTCGAGGCTCCATGGTTATCCACCATCTTAAAATACAGTAGCTGTTTAGGGACATACAAGCTCCACGTTACCGTTTGGACTATGACTGTAACCTGAAAGAACCAGCAGAGGGCAGCAGTGCGCCTTGGAAGCATGGAGTCTGCTAATTCAACTAAGAAATAGAAAATAATAGCTGCACCGTTGCTGTACTTGTTAGTTTGAATAATAAATCAAAAGACACAGAAAATTTGTCAGTCCGTCATCATGTTCAACACAAGAAAGCCGCGTATGTTCAGATCCTCACCAGCTATTGGCTGGACGCCAGCCTCCGATTAGTGTCTCTGACTCCCAAACTCACCTCAAGTTGTTCATTCATCTTTTCCTAGTACCAGAACTCCCGACCCGGTCCCAACGTGTCAGAACCAGAACTCCCGACTCGGTCCCAACGTGTCAGAACCAGAACTCCCAACCCGGTCCCAACGTGTCAGTAACAGAACACCCGACCCGGTCCCAACGTGTCTGTTCCAAAGACCTTACTCAAGTCTCTTCTCTTCCTGCAGCCTGCCGTCTGGCCCAACACGCTCCAGTGCTCATGTGCTAGCCAGTGACTAAATCAGCATTGTTTACTTTATCTCCACAGACACTTTACTAACAGTGATGTAGTTCTCCACGCGTTACTGAGACGCTCTGACTCAGAGGGTTTCTTCTCAAACTTTACCTTTAGACTTGGGTCTCCTTTTGCTGGGAATCCGTGGGAGTTTACGCACAGCATGCACAGCGTCTCTCCCGGCTCTAGCCATGGCTAACTAGTAACTCGGTAGCTCGTGACGTCCATGTCCACCACACCAGCCGTGAGCCACCATTAGCTGGTGGATAAGTCATCATTGTTTACTTGATCTCCAGCGTGTCCTCAGCTCACCAACCCTCCTTCACCAGCCGTACTTAACGATCAGCCAGTGATCGCTCCATATCTATATAAGCTGGTAGCAGCAGCCAGTTTGTACACATCAGGGTGCCGAGATCCACGTGAAACGGGTGTTGTGGGAAATTATGTTCCCCTGAATATTCTGTTTCCCTCAGGCAGTCAAGAGCAAATATTTCCAAATCTACAGAACTTATTGTCCATTATGAGGACTAAACTCCATGACTGATGTCAAGTTGTTGTTGTTATTGTTGTTGTTAGCCTCAAGGGCAATATGCCGATTATCACTTGTAAGTCGCTTTGGACAAAAGCGTCTGCTAAATACATAAACATAAACATAAACTACCTCAAATAAAAGACGGTTAAACTGAGTGAGATTACATCTTTTTACATAACTTTCAAAACTGATAAAGTGTTCAGTCTACACATTAAATCACGTGTGTTGAGTGGATATGACAACGGACAATTGATGTGGACATAATAATTAACAAATGTGAACAGTTACGGGACTGAAAGAACTGGTGAGGGACTGCACAAATATAAATTGATATTTAAGTTTAAAAAGAGGGCATAAATAATAAGATTTTTTTTCTATATGCTCCCTTTCATTCAAATATATATTGTGTTTTCATGAATATTGTTTAGTATCTGTTGTGTTATTTTTTATTGAATGAAATAAAGATAAAAAAAAAGCTTGCTGCAAAAGAGTGAACAAGAATTTTTTTACTGTACCTTTTTTATTGTTTTTAGGAGGAAATACAGATCAAAAAATCACAAGCATGACATTATTACAATACATTACATAATTTTCCCATAAAATGTTATCACAAATGTTGTGAGAATAGCCAGAAGTGCGATCTCCCAACATGGGGGGACAGAATATTTCAGGGGAACACAATTTCTCACACCTGACCTCCCGGCTGACGTCACCCATCCTCCGTGTGTGAATCGTGACAGCCTCAAGAACAGAATTAGCTTGCTTCCTTCAGAACTGGTAGGTTGATAATACAGTCATAATTATAAATGCTTTTTTAAACCCTCCCACTGTTTTTATGGGTGTGGCCCCACAAGGAAAGTTGACCATTGAGCAGGATTGATGGTTTATCCCTTGAGGTCCACGTGGCAGGGGTGAGGTGGTGCTCACTCCTCACCCCTGCCACGTGGACTAGGGCTGTCGCGGTTGAGGAATTCCCCCTGCGGTGATACAGGGTGGCTTAATATTGCGGTGTGCGATATTATTGCAGCCCTTTTTTATTGCAGTACTATCTAAACATAATGTTTACACATTTAAAAAAGGTTAAAAATTGCCGTGCCTTCTTTAATAACACTTTACTGAATGCAGATCAAAGGGCAGTAACAACACAGATCACAGTAACGTTTGTTTCTCTGACAGTCGGAGTCCGACTGAACTTAAAAACAACAAAATTCAGGAGGTCAAACTTTTAAATACAAATCTGGCTGCAGCATCTAACAAATAAGAAACAAGTCCCCATTTTATTTAGTTGTTTAAAATCAAGCATAAAAAATTACATGTACCGGGCGCGCGCGCCGGGGGGCGGGCGCACTATCATTTCACTTTCACACACACGAATGACGGTGATTTATAGCTCGGTCACGTCCTTGTTACCCACAAGGAAAACCAGCATGTTAACCATATACGGTTTGAGAGAGGATCTGAGAGGGGTGGCAACATTTCCAGCAACACTGAAAACCCTCTCAGATGGAGCGCTCGTTGCACTAACGCACACGTACCTGCGTGCGACTCTGGCGAGAAAGGGAATCTCTCCCGGTTGTTGCTCCACCATGTCAGGGGGGTTTCTTTAGGGTGGATGCATTCCTCCTGCAGGTAGCGAGTGAGCTCCAGCTCGGCTCAAACTCTCTTCGGGACGGCTGCAGAAGCAGTGCTTGTCCGGGACTTCAGCAGGTCTCCGAGCGTTTATTTATTTATTTATTTATTTTTGCCGCTGGTGGCAGCTCTGTCTCGGCCAAGGACTCTGGCTGCGCAGCAGCTGACGTACTGAAAACCAAAAGTGCTCCCAAAAGGAGCGAAGTAACGTTTCGTTTTGATACCAGTGCAGCCATCCTTCTCAACATGCATCATTGAGTTGAACCAAGTTCAGTAATCGCGGTGGCCCATGATGCAGCGCGGTGGGCTTCTTCATATTGCGATATTTCATTTTTGCGGTTACCGCGACAGCCCTAACGTGGACCCAAGGGATAAACCATCAATCCTGCTCATTGGTCAACTTTCCTCATGGGGTCACACCCATTAGGACAGTGGGAGGGTTAAAGAAGTCAAGTAGCTTGTTTTAAGCTTTGTGTGATACACAGGTTGGAAATTGATTGTACAATCAAACTCATGAGTGAGCCACCGTAGCTGCAATACTTTCTCTGAACTGCATGGCGCTAAAGTGTCAAATTTTTTCATCATGATTTCAATGGATTTCACACATAGGGCCTTTAACAGAAGGGTGCCGGCGGTCAGGGCTAGGGGGCCCCCCAACATAAGGGGGCCCTAAGCGGCCGCCGACCTATGCCTAATGGTAAAATCGCCACTGCTTGGCATCAAACCTTTCTGCAGCTTACAAATGTTCACTTCTGACCTAACCCTAGGTTTCACAAATCTTTTCTAGAGCTTTATTGTATGTGTCATTAATTTCTTCTTCTGTAGTTCTCACAATTCTGTAAGCCATCTCTGCTGCCATTTTTTTAATCATAAGGTGCAATTAAAAAAATATAGCAACCGATAAATAATTGTGCTAAGGCCTGATGGCACCCTATCGGGCTTCTGGAGGCACCAGGTTGGCGACACCTGATTTAAATGAACTATGAGTTCAGATTCTCACCAGCTGCAGTCTTATTGTGAATGACTAAAAAGACCCATAAAAAAGAATGAATCTTCAGCTTTTTGAACACTTACTTTGTAATTTGCAAATGTTTAAGCAATGATTACATATTTGTGTTTAATTTTAGTAATTGTGATTTCTTTACTTTTATTTTTTTAACTCTTTTAAAACACCCCGCCCTGAATCACGTGACGTTAACGCGGGAGAAACTATTTTCTCGCGACACTTCCTTCATTATCCTGGTGAAGAAGACGGAGCCGTCCTAGTAAGAGCAGTCTGAAGATGTTTCCACTCGTCGAGCTTCAGCAGCTATCTGTTAATAAGAAGTCTGGTGTAGATTAGCCACCTTAAACGGGTACGCCTAAATGTTGGATTCAACATGGTGTCTGTTTATTTATATTTAAGCCGACTTGTGGGCTAACCCTTTTGCTAGCTGCTAGCTATCTTTTAGCTTGGGCAGCACGTGTAGCTGGGCCACGCGGTGCCGATTTCATAAAAGATGTTTAATGAAACCAGAGCAGCGTGTATACAACTTGACGGTTAACACATTGAAGTTAAACTTGGATTTCATTCACCTGTTAGGGTTTTAATCGCAGAAGTTGGACTGGTGTGGGGGTCGATGCCCTAAAAGGACCATGAAGGTAAATCGAGTGTAGTATTTGATTCTGGTTTACAGAACACGTGATGAGTTTGTTATCCCTGTCTGAAATAATTCAGTTTGTGGAAATAAATGGTATCTGATCTAATCGAAGGACTTATGTGCACACGCACACATCAAGATGTAAGCACTAATTCACCGTGTTGTTGCAGATGTTCTGGATGTGAAAACTCAGGACCAGGTAGTGGATCAGGCAAGTGTTCTGCAGCTTCTTGACGATGCATACTATTTTTCAGTGATGAAAACTTTTGCATAGGAAGTGCCGTCTGATGCGATAACTGACGATCACAAGCTCTATTCTGAGAAAAGGCTATTTTTCTCCATTGGGGTGTGTGATCATACTTTTTATTCTAAAGTTGCACATTGATCTTGTATGTTTTGATTCAGATGTCCCAGTAGCAGATCCAGACCAGAGCATGTGGGAGTCCTGTAACTGACGACCAGGTAAATGAGGAAGATCTGCTTTACAGTCAAGCCTGTGATGATACAAGTTATCCCTGTCTGAACTCTGGTGTGGAGTCATGGTAACCTGAGGCTTGACTGGAGGAGCTTTTACTGAATCCATCAGTTGTTCTGATGTCTGGTAATGGATTATCTGTTATTACCCTACAGATGGTGAAGCTGCTGACCCACAACCAGCTTTGATCAGGAGCTCCGATGTCAAGAAACAGATTTCAGAATGAGAATCAATTTTATTAAAATATAAACGTTCAGGTATTCATACTGAAAGAGTTTTGAGAGCTATCAGGCGGTTTTCAGTTTGTGATTCATCTTCTTGAGGTTTTCTAGAAAGATCTGCTGCTCTTCAAGGAAGTCTTTATCCTGCAGAAAGACAAAAGCCACGAAAATAAACATTTGATCTGTGTGCTACTTGATGTGTAAAACATGTCTAATAAAAAGTCAAACTAATGTGTGTCCTTTTATAAACAAACTTGTATAGATTATCTGGAAACCAAATGTCATTTTTAAAACTTATTCCTTTTTTTTCTCTCTGAAAGTTTCTATCATGGCCAAGCAAGTCAGGTGGGATTTTTATTTTCAGACATTCGTTTCTGCCACTTTAAGCCCATTAAAAATGGAAGATTTCCACACATTATCAGAGTGTGATCCCCGAAGTTGTCTAACAACATTTCTGGAAGTTTAGACTAGTTAATTTATGAATGTAAATATCAGAAAAAAGTAACCAGAAATCTCAGATTAGGTTTTTTTTTTTTGCCTTATGTATAAACGTAAAATATTTGATTCTGCTAACATTTTGGTTCAGATTTATTATTTAATCTCAGCATCATCCCAGTTTATTTGAATCCAGGAAGTTTCTGATGAATGTTTAGATTTTCCTCACTATCTTGAGCTATTATTAAATCCTTTTCCCATCTATGGTGGCTCTAATGGCACATTTTCTCAGATTTCTGTTACCTTATCTCCTGTGTACTTCCACAGAGCCAGACTGGTTTCCAGCGCCAGTGACCTGTAGCTACTCTGTGGAAGAATATTCTGGGATGTTGACAGCTCAGGGATGGGTAGAAACACTGAATCTACAGAAAGACGAAGGAAAAACTGCTTTTTATGTGAGATTTCAAAATAAGACGATATTTATACACAAGCAGTTATAACCAGCCTTGCCTGGTAAAACTGGTGGAATATTCTGAGCTGAGGGTGAGGTGGACAGCATTTGTCTCGTCTCGTCTCCCTGTAGATGATGTGACTGCATTCGTTCCTGTGGGGTTTGAACACATTAGGACAGCCCAGTGTGACGGTCACCACACACACACACGCACACCTTTAGGACACGTTGCTCCAGCAGCCTCAGGCTCGCTGTTTGAGAGTGAATATTTTGGAGCCGTGCTTCGTGTTCTGCCTCTGAGCGTCTCGCCTCCCGCAGCGCTCGTTCCCCCTCCTCCTGCTTCTCCGAGGCGAGCTGCAGACATCAACAAAAGTCAGAGCCACTGGTGCCAGGCGAGCTGAGGCCAGTGGAGCGTGAAATCACCTTGCCAAAGGCTTCCACCTCCTGGGCGCGCGTTTTCAGCCTCAGAGCCGTGTTGCTTATTCTCTCCTTGTCTCTGTCCAGGTCTTCTCTGAGTCGGTCCAGAGCTTCCTTCTCTTGCGACACAGCTGCCTCCTTCAGTTTCAGCTCTGCCATTCGAAGCTTCAGTTCAGCTTGTTCCTACAAAAAAAAAAAAACAGCAAATATTTCTCCAACATTGCTGTAATACTTATGAGCGGCGCCAGGTTAGGAGGCCCACTTGTGCCAGGCTGATGATGGAGCCCTCCCTCCTCTCCAGGAGGCTGTTGACCTCTCGTTCAGCTCTCTCGTGCCTCTGCTTCTCCTGAGTGTGGAAGTGGGTCCACTCGGCTGCCAGCTTCCTTCTCTCCTCTGCACAGTGCTGCATCACAGTCTTCTGCTCCTCCAGCAGCGCGCACTGGAGAAGAAAAGCCCACAGACGTTACGGGATGAGGCGGAGCTTGATGGGGTCGGTGCTGGGTTCTGCTCAGACCCAGACCTTTGCTCTCTCCAGCTCCTCTCGTTCCATGCTGATCTGCAGGGTGAGGACGCGCCGCTCTTCCTCCAAGCCCCTCTGGATGGACTCCGCTTTGGCCTGCTCTGCTGTCGCCTTCCAGCGTTCCTGCAGAGCAGAAACCAGAAGCTAGAAGTTTCATACAGTTGGTTCTAGAGCGTTAAACTACTGTATGTAGGTACTGTACTGGTGTGCACTCAGCTCCCACAGCAACAGCTTCATATATTTCAATTTATTACACAGTCTTTGCAAACCCCTGCAGCTCTGGTCTTAGATGTGTTTCTGCTTTTTGTGCTTCAGAAGAACAGAACGGGTGTCAAAACCTGGTCAATTAAAAACAGGTCCCGTGTTTTTCTCTGCATTTTGCCTCCAAATTTTCATTACAAATGCATATTTTGCTAAGATTTACGAAAAAATATATAACATTTAAATTACTTTTAACATATTTGACTGATTATTTCTCTTGTGTGGAACCAGATTTATGTTCATAACTTCCCAGTTTTGTTTTTTCCCCTCTCCGACCCTCATAAAAGCTTTTAGAGGGTTTTGTATGAAATTAGGATTCATCCACACCCGCAGATTTTCACTACTAAAGTGGTCCATTGATGCATCTGCATAAGGAAATAGATGGTTTATTTATGTGGGCGTGGTGCACCTCATTTCCTGTATTAATACATAAAGAAGCTCATGCTGTCCACATCCACACCTTCTCCAGCTGCCGCTGCTGCTCGCTGAGCTGGGCGTCCATCCTGGAGATGATGTCCTTCAGGTAAGTTCTCTCCTCTGCCGTGGCTTTCTGCTGCTGGGTCAGGCGGTCCTGCATTGCTAGTAGACACATTTTAAAGATGTGCTTAGCTTGTATCTTGACCTATTTCTACTGTGTGTGTGTGTGTGTGTGTGTGCGCGTGTGTGTGTGTTTGTTTGAGGTACTTCGGAGCTGCTCGTCTCTGTGCCGCGCCCCCTGCTCCAGGCCCTGAGCCGTGTGCTCGTGTGAGCTCTCCACTCGAGACGAGAGCTCTCCAAGGCGGGAGGAGAACTGCTCCATCTGCTCTATCACTCCTGTCAGAGATCTGTGTCCAACCAGAATCAAGAGCAGGGTCAGTATTAATAACAGAATCAAGATTAGAATCAGAATCGGAATTAAATTCAGGATTAGAATTAGGGTCAGAATTGGGATTAGAATAGTGATTAGAATCAAGATCAGAATCCAGATTAGAATTGGGATTAGATTCAAATTCAGGGTCAGTTTTAATGTCAGAATCAGGATTAGAATCAGAATCGAGATTAAATTCAGGATAAGAATCAGGATCAGAATAAGAATAAGGATTAGCATAGTGATTATACTCAAGATCAGAATCTGGGTTAGAATCAAGATCAGGGTCAGTATTAAAGGGGCATTATGGAAGTTTGACAGCCAAAACATGTATAGAAATAATACATTTCTCCTTCATACATTCTCCTGCAATGCCCTGGTCCTGTAGAATGAGCCCTGGCATTTTTACTGTGATTGCCTGTTTTTCTGTAAAATCACAGAAAAAGAGAGCTGCTCGGGTCGAGCAGGCTGCTTCATGCACATCCACGCCCAGGCATAGCCCGTAGCATTTGCTATCCGTAGCTTTAGCAGCAGAGAGAGAGGCAGTGCCAACTCAGCGACTCTGTCGCTGTTCCTAACGCCTAGCGACAAAGCTAGCTACATTTCTGAGGACCCTTAGCTACTTTCTGTAGAACTTTGTTCTAGATATTTCCTGCAAATTAGCAACAAAATAGCCATTTTCGCTCCAAACCGTTCTTTGAACATTGTTTCAGCTGTCATCAAGAATATAAAATTTACAGATACGAAGGACGTTATTGGCGCTTTAGCTCATCTAGTAAAACGTCGGACTCCCGTGCAGAAGACCTGGGTTTGATTCTGGGTGTGAACATAGTTCATTTAGAGTTTCTTTTTTACATTAATGATATATTTTTTTACAGTAAGACGCCCAAATTTTTATTTGAGACTCGCCGAACGGCATTGAATTCACAGATAAAAAAGATGTGGGTTCAACTTTCATTTTGGAACAATTTTTCAAGCAAGGGAAGGGAATGATCTGAGCATGCAGGAGGACTGACCCATCTTAAACCTTTGTCAGCTGTGCTGAAGAGAAAGGTACAGAACCAAATTATTTAATTAATTAGCTGCAAGTTCTCCTGTCCTCTGTCCTCCGGGTCACACACACACACACACACACACACACACACACACACACACGGGACTGTCTCAGCTGTTATTTTCGTTAAGGAGTGTGCACGTACAGCATGTGCGCCTCGTGCACGAGCCTACTATTGAAGCTGCCGTTACGCTTTTGGCCTGAGGGGGCAATCACGAGCATAAAAATTCAAAACTCCGTAAAGTCCCTTTAATGTCAGAATCAGGATTAGAATCTGGATCAGGGTCAGTATTAATACCAGAATCAGGATTAGAATCTGGGTCAGAATAAGAAGGGTCAAGATTGTGGTCGTGGAAAAAGAAGGAAGTTTAGCTCTTTTTGCCGAGTTCTGGTTCTAGATAATTAGCAGGTGGATCAGTGGCAGGTCTACGATATTTTTTAAGTGTGGGGACACTAAATCTCCAGAGGGGCCAAGTATTGCTTCAACATCCTTATGCAAGATTGCTATCTGGCTCAATAACATCACTCGAGTTTAGATGATTGCACAAAGGACAGATGGCAGGACAGAGGCACTTCAGGGGGCCAATCAGATCAACGTCCCTGTGGCTCCGCCCCTAGAGCCACCAACGAGGTGGAAGTAAGTCATGTTGTGGGAAAAACTCCACATCTGATGTTCAATAGGCTAACGGAGTCTTGTAATAAAGAAATCAGGTGAATGATCTCATGATGGTTTAATGACTACCTGAAATGGTCATTTTTGCCTTATTTTAAAACACGTTTTCTTATTTTCTCCCGAGTCACCTCGTTATGTTTATTTACATCTCTCTGTTTTAAAGTTTACTCATCCTTCCCTGACTCGCCTGGTTTGAGATGTTGCACTTGTCACAGCGTCGATCTCCTCGTCCTTTAGTCTCTTTAGCCTCTGCAGCTGGTCCTCGTGGTCTTTCTTCATCTCCAGGATAGATTTCCTTAAACAAAGAAATGTAGCCAGGCAGGTCATCCAGGGCTCCGTTGGTTTAAAACCAGACTCAATCCATGCTCCACCTTTTACCTTTGGAGGTCTCGGAGTCTGTCCACCTCGCGGTCTCGGTCCTGCTGCGCTTGGGCCAGCTTTCGATGGTACTGAGCCAGCAGATCGGAGCGCTCCTGTTCAGCGGATCGCGTCAGCGAGGCCAGCCGCTCCATCAGCTCCTCGCATTCGAGCCGTGCTCGGGTCTCCCTCTGTGCCGCAGACTCCTCCAACAGCTTCACACGAGTCCTGGAGACACGAAACGTCAGTTAAAAACATGACCCCTGACGAGGCTCGTTTAGGTCCCGCTGAAGCATGAATTACTTGTGTGCACTCTCCAGGAGCTCCAGATCCTGTTTATGCCTCTGCTGCATGTTCTCTAGCATCATCCGGCTTTGGTCTCGCTCCAGCTGGAGAACCTTCACCTAGATTATGGGAAATGTATTTTTTTTACTGTCAATAAAAGCAACAAAATCTGGTGAGCGCCTCTGACTTTTACAGCGGTTTGAATGGGGACATACCTGGCCCTCCAACTGGATGACCCAGGCTTGTAAAGGTTCATCTCCATGTTGTTTCTGCAGGACTTCTGAGATAGCAACACTTCCTAAACCCAGCAGTGGATTCTTTAGAGGAAGAGAAGCCCAAATCACAAAAACACTCCGGGTGATATAAACATGATCAAATGAGACGAGTGCTCTTTTTTATTGTAATGATTTAAATCACATGTGATTTAATAAGCCATAAGGCGTAGGATTCCATAGGAAATATGAAATCCACCTTACGGATCTGTGAGGTTATTTAAATCAGAAGATTGGATCTTTTTAATGCAGGGATAAGATAACGGCTTCATATTCACTCAGAGACAACAGAAGAGAGAGAGTAAAGTTTAAAAGTTAAGAATTTTATTACTAACAAATTAAACTAGACTGACTTTAAAACTAAATGTATGGTGTAACTAAAGTGGATGAGACGGTGAATGGATGACGTGTGATGTGATCAGAACCAACAAATCCGAAGCTGCGATTAGTTCTGATGGGAACTGAAGGTGTTGTCTTCGCGTTAAGCTTTGGTTAGGAGGTTCATAAACACATTCAACGCCATTTGCCGGTCTACCTACCCTTCAGGAAGTCCCCTTTAGATCAGGAATGTCGAGGTCCAGCTTGACCCTCTCTGGAACCGAGCCGGTAGGAAAAGCAGCGGTTGCCGACCAGACCAGTCTGTGAGATACTTCCGGGTCACGACAATTTGTTGGAGTCTGGTGAGACCCGAGCCGGGGTCATGATAGTTCAGCTTTTATTCTGAAAGGAACTGTTGCAGCAGTTGGAACAAAAACGAATTTTCCAGCTTGTCGTTGGTTCTTACGGTTAAAGAGGAGAGTTACGGATTGGCCACTCCGACAACTTCTCTGGAACGCTTTGAACTGGCGTTAGAGATGACGTGGGCATAGTTTTATACTTCGGATGTTTTGGTTTATGGTCGAATGAAAAGTTGACAGAGTTACCAAACACCATCGAAACCACGCCTCCGTCAGATCTGTCAGATTCTGATTGGATCAGTGAAAGTAATGTGTCATGTCTTTTAACGCTACGTGAAATGAGTCCTGTTGGATCACTTAAAGTCACAGTACCTTTATATTCTATAGGATAATAATAAAGTTACTGACATTTTGATTTCACAGATCGGTCACATCTTATTTGTTGACTAACACTTGGTTGGATTAGCTTCATTAAAATAGAGTTCTTTGATTAATTAAAAGAAAAGAGTTCATTCTTCTGTTGAGCTGAAAATAAACAGGTTAGAGCGAATGCATGAGACCTTGAGACTTTCTCTCATGCAGACTATTCCTGTGTCAGAGGAGGGAAAAAACAGTCATTTCATTCCGTTACATTATCCAGTCTCACCTGCGGCTGCAGATCAGCTGTGATGGACACCTGTAAAGCAAAAACAGGACGATTTAAAAAGCCACCTTTTTGTTTAGGACCACGTGGTTTTCATCCAGAAGCGGTAAGCGCACCTGTTGCTGGACAGCCGTTGATGTGCGCTGCGTTTGCTGTGGATCTGAAACGATAATAAAAGTGCCCATAACACACTGCACCACGAACTAAAACACCTGATCTTGACGAGATCCAGGCCAGGATTACGTGTCAGAAACAGCATGTAGCCGCTTGTGAGCAGTGTGAATAAAAGCTGATTTTGTGGTGTGGAAACATTCAGAAAAGCAGAACGCTGTGGCGGACGGTGGAAATGAAACGGGATCGTTTGATTAAAACTCATGGCTGAGTGGCAGAGTTTAATACCTTGATTGGGCTTCTCCTCTCTGACAGGAGTGGAATGAGCTGCAGGGCTGAGAAAAAGAAACGTTTGACCTCCCTAAATGTTGTAACACAGAAGGATTGGTAGATTTATCATACGCAGATCTCACCTGGTGTCCCGGATGGATGGGAGCGTGTCTTCTATGCCTCTGGAAGTTTGAGGTGTGATTTGGTTTCTGAAAACAAAATCCTGTTATTTATGACTAAAGCGTGTTTGTCTGTGCTTGTGTGAGTTTTGCATGCTACCTAACAGCTGGATCCACTCCTACGAAGTCCTGCTGCGTGGAAGTTTTAGTTTCGTTGTTGGATGCAGACAGAGCCTTCCTCCTGGTCAGCGCTCCAGCCAACCAGTCGTCCTCCTCTTCCTCACCTTTCCTCTGACCTTTAGCGGCCTCTGATTTGTTCTGCTTAGTCTCAACATCAGCACCTGTTGCTGTTTTGGTGAGGAATGTGGCTTGACCTCCAGTTACGGAGAGCTTTCTGTCTGATATGGGAGAGAAGGGGCCTTTTGGGGAGAGCACAGAAGCTTTCACCTCTTTGGGACCATCTCCTAAGCGATCAGACTCGCTATCCGTCTTGAGGCCGAGCCAGTCAGAGGAGTTGCGGTGTCGGATGGTGGGTTTTGGTTTCTTCTCTGGGGTGGAGATGCTAACATCCTCAGTGGAAAACCTGATCACAAGGAGAAAAGCTTTTAAACTGGTTTTAGTATTCTTGAACCAGAAAGTTGAGCTTCTTCACGTTGGACATCACTCTGTAGCCCTCTGCTGGCCAGAAACTGCATAGACTACTTTGGTGGTTTGCGTAGGAACAGTGATCGGGGTGGAGTTTGCTGTGCTGGTAGCTAATATAAAGGCTAGCAGTTAGCTTTATCAGCTAAGCGATTGTCAATAAAGAAAAAAAGAAGAAGAATTTTGCCTTTTTTGGGCATCATGGACGAGCCTGAAAGTAAAAAGAAGAAAGGAATGTCTTCAGAGGCAAAGCAAAGAGCTAAAATCAGAGTGAACATCGGCAGGGTTGTTTGCAACTAGGGATGCAACGATATCACTTTTTTCCAAATTGATACCGATACCGAAACTTGGATCTGAGTATTCGCCGATACCGATTACCGATACTTCTACCACACAAAAAAAGGCAATGATTTGGAACACAGGTTTTTTTTTCCTGTTGTCAACCGGAAAAGACCGTCAGGTAGATAAAAAATAAAATATATAAATAGAAATGATCACAAAACTAAAATATTAGGTGAACAGAAATGACAAATTACAGTGAAGCCACTTTCAGACAACTGCATTGGTATCGGTTCCTGGTATCGGTTAACTTTTACCGATACCTGTATCTGTATTGGCCCGATACCGGTATCGGTGCATTCCTATTTGCAGCAGTTGTAATTTTGCTTTCAACCAGTAGGGGGAGAAGGAAGAAATTTGTGTTAATGTAAAGGGGCAAATTATTTAAATAATGTTTTAGACCGTTTGTGAAAAGTTTATACATTTAGATTAGGGCCGGGACTTTAACACGTTAATTACTATTAATTAATTAGAAATAAAATAACGCATTAAAAAATTAACGCATTTAATCGCAGCTTGCATTTCAAGCACGGCGGAACCTTTGTCATTGCACGATTTCCTCGTAGACTGAATATCACTGACACACACAACAATGCACAGTGCTAATGGCTACTAAAATGGAATAAAAACAGAAAGAAGGTGCCTTGCTTGGACTGATGCAGGACTTAGGAAACACGTCCGCTTCTTTTCTCAACTTGGAAAAAAAAACTTCCAGACAACAATGGAGTCCGTGTCGCGGACATTTTTTAGAGATCGTCTCTGCTGCGGCTGCCCGGTGGCACCGGAAACTTTACAAAAGTAGCGGTAAGCTATATTTTTAACATTTACATAACATCTGTGCAGCGCCGAAAGCACCAGACAGAATAATTCTGTGTCCTAACAGTAGTTTATGAAAGTAGTCAGACAAACGAGAGGCACCTGGCTGCCGTGTTCTCACTACTCTGTAAACAATCAAGGACAACGTGTCTTAAAGTTGAAAACAGAAGTTTAAGTTAAAACAGAAACACTCTGAAACTTTTCTGATGATTTTCTAAACAATTCTGTCGGGGCGTTATACGTTTCTGAGACGAGTCTGTCTAAACATCACATGCATTACTATCATTAAGCAGCAGGTGTGTTGAAGCTGTCATCAGCTAAGGGGCGGATGTTTAAGTGCATCAGGGGCAGCGAGGAACGAGAAAGTTGTGATCAGGCTGGAGATCACACCAGATTCGCTGCTGCAGGCGTGAATCTGCGGGTCGGCAGCATCCCCTTCTTAACGTGACAGCAGGACTTCCCATGTAAGGAAGGTCCGCTCACCTGTTCGTCAGATCATTATTTCCTCGCCATGATCTTTTATCATCCCATCAACCTCCAGTCATCCAACTGGAACCAGTTAGTGTTCCTGATCATTCTCAGAATATTCCATGCCTGCTCTGGTGTTAAAAGTTAGTACATTTAAGTCCTAGATCATATTTGTGCCAGTTCTACTGTCATTTTGAAGGATTATTATTTATATGTGTTTTTACTACATTATGAGTAGAAATGTTAATAAAACTCCCAATTATACAAACAAGTGAAACTGGAAAAATTAGAATCTGGTGCAAAGTCAAATTTATTTCAGTCATTCATCTAGACAGAGAGACAATTTAAAGGCTCAGGAACCCTTTGCAGGTGTTTTCTATTTGTATTTGAAATTTTAGTTGATTTGGGTTTTGTTTCATATCACACAGTGACATTTTTAGTTTACAGTAATAACCATGTCTAATGTTTGATTCTCTGTTTCATAATTTTAATTAAAAGTTTTACTTTGAGAGCACATTTTCCTGAACAATTAAAATGCGATTAATTTAGATTAATTAATTACAAAGCCTGTAATTAATTAGATTAAAATTTTTCATCAAGTCCAGGCCCTAATTTAGATAAAATTGAGTGTATATTGATTATAATCCAATGAATAGTTCAGTTTTTAAGTAAGTGATTTTTACGACTGTATCTAACTTTAAAAGTCTAATCAACACCAAAGAGCCACAAAGGTTGGACCCACTTAACGGACTGTCGGCGGGACTGCCGGCCCTCAGGGGTGGACCCCACTGTGGGCTGATAGGAACCAAACGTGAAGTCACCATCTAAATCTGCCAAACAGAAATATGAGAACTTCACTTTCTTTAGTTTTTTGCTTATTTCAACAAATAAAAGCAACAATATTCTCTGACCTCTAACTGTAGAGTTCTTCTCTTGTTGCTGCTTCTCTTGGGACTGAATCTGGTCATTCCTCTCACCTGTGGGGGGTCGATCTAGAAGATGCGATGAGGTAAAACCCTCGAGAATATCATCAATTCTTGTACGAGGTCTCTGAGAGTCATTGCTCCTAGAAGTGGTACAAACCCCAGAGAGGAAGACATGTTTGAAGAACACATACCAGTCTTGGGCATGGTTTCATCTGTGTACCAAAGCCGAAAGCATGGAGCAATCATTTATCACGTGAGCAACAGAGTGAAAACAGAGCTGGTACTTCTCTTTAGAAGACCAAAATGAAGCTTCTTTCTTCTTGTTTTTGTCTCTGTTTAACCCGAGATCATCTATGAGGTTGCCGTTGTCATCGTCGGTAAAAGAGAACACGTCGTTTTTGGAAGTCTTTGCTGTCGAACAAACAAGATTTAATTTTTACTTGTGAAACTAAAAATGAAAAAGGACTATCTTGGGAAATCTTCGACTTACTTGTTCTGTTCTTCAGGTTTGGGGATGCTAATGCAGATGGAAGAGATTTTTCTGCTTTGGACAGTCGAGGTTTTGATTCGGGCTGGGATTCACCTGGAAGTAAGTCATCAAGCACATCATCCAGGGGATTGTCGAGACCTGAAGACATAATTTGATTAGTTACGATTTGATCAAACTGAAAACCAGTAAACTATTGAAACATATGTTGTGTCTAGCACTAGGGGGCAGTATAGAAGAGGAGAGGGGCTGCGGAGAGGAGGGTCCATCCGATTGTTGAACCTCGAATTCAGGAAAAGCAATATGGTTTTCGCCCTGGCCGTGGAACACTGGACCAGCTCTATACTCTTAGGGGATCCTGGAGGGTGCGTGGGAGTTTGCCCAACCAATCTACATGTGTTTTGTGGATTTGGAGAAGGTGTTCAACTGCATCCACAAGGGGGTACGTGGGGTACTACGGGAGTATGGGGTACCAGGCCCTTTGATATGGACTGTTAGGTCCCTGTATGTCCGGTGTCAGAGCTTGGTCCGCATTGCTGACAGTAAGTCGAGCTAGTTTCAGGTGAGAATTGGACTCCACCAAGGCTGTCACTGATTCTGTTCATAAATTTTATGAACAGGATTTCTAGGCACAGCCAAGGTGTTGTGGGTGTTTAGGTGGCCTGAGGCTCAGGTCTCTGCTTTTCGCAGATGATGTGGTCCTGTTGGCTTCATCAGACAGTGATCTCCAGCTTTCGCTGGAGCGGTTCGCAGCCCGCAGAGTGTGAAACAGCTCGGGTGAGAATCAGCTGCTCTAAATCCGAGACCATGGTCTTCAACCAGAAAAGGCTAGAATGCCTTTTCTAGATCAGGGATGAGGTCCTGCCTCAAGTGGAGGAGTTTAAGAATTTCAGTGAGGGAAAAATGGAGCGCAAGATCAATCAGCATACTGGTGCTGCATCTGCTGTGATGCTGGCATTGTACCAATCTGTCATGGTGAAGAGAGAGCTGAGCCAGAAGGCAAAGTTCTTGATTTACTGGTTGATCTATGTTCCTACCCTCACCTACGGTCACGAGCTTTGGATAGTGACCGGAAGAACGAGATTGCGGATATGAGAGGATGAAATGAGTTATCTCCGCAGGGTGGCTGGGGTCTTCCTTAGAGATAAATTGAGAAGCTTGGTCATCCGGGAGGGGCTCGGAGTAGATCTGCTGCTCCTCCACATGGAGAGGACCCAGTTGAGTTGCCTTGGGCATCTGGTCAGGATGCCTCCTGGACGCCTCCCTGGTGAGGTTTTCCAGGCATGTCCAACTGGGAGGAGGTCCAAGGGAAGACCCAGGACATGCTGGAGGGACTATGTTTCTCGGCTGGCCTTGGGATTCCCCCGGAGGAGCTTTACCCAGGTAGCTGGGGAGAAAGAAGTCTGGGTCTCTCGGCCTAGGCTGCTTCCCCCACGACCCGACTCTGGATAAGCGGCTGAAAATGGATGGATGGAAGGATGGAATGTATGTAGGAGATAGAAGAAGTGCTTAAGGGAGTTAAGATGGATGCCTGATTCTGCTACATGTTGGAAAAGGAATTCTTCCCTAATCGTGCCACTTTCTGATATAACGATTGACCGTAACAACATGGTCCTAACTTTAAAAGATGCCGTATTGAAAATTCAAATGATGATTAAAAAAGCAAAACATGAAGAAAATTAGAAAAGAACTAGGGGTCATGAGCAAACATCTGTCCAAAAACTAGTAAAATTACTTCATTATTTGGGCAATAAAACATTTTAAAGTCCAGAACAGGTTGGCGACATCTCTGAGCAACCTTTTCTAACTTCCAATAAAGTTTAGGATGTGTACTTTTAGACCTAAAATCTAATCTTTCAGTTGTGTTTTGTAACTATGCAGAAAAAGGCAAATGTGTTGTATCCAGTAATAACAAAACATATACTTTACCAACGGAGAAAGAAGCATATGGTACTAAAAATAAGTTATTTCTGGAGATCAACAATGTCTATAAAATAAAGATAAACGGCAACAGGGAGGCGAAAGCTGAGGGTTTTGATTTCCCAGTTTAATGAAGATGAAGATCTGTAGAGGAGCTGGACAGCTCAAAAATACCCCTGCATGCCTTTGGGTTTGGTCTTTTCGGAAGTATCTGAAGTACCTGGAACTTTAAACATCACTGTTAAATATCAACTTCTGTAGACATTCAGAGACAAACGAACAATCATTTGGGTGAAGAATTTAGAAAATAATGCACAAACCCTATGAGTTTCTGACTGATAACATCTTAGATTCTGACAGATTTACAGAAAGAGAACTGCGAGGAAAAAAACTGACTGATGATTCAATTGAATTTATTTCTGCAGCTTCATCTCAGAGTATGAGCCTGTCCTCCAACAACTCACCCCGTTAGTAAAGTGAGTTAAAGCACCTGGAAGCTTGCAAGACCAGCATCTCTTATCAACGATATTCCATATTTGTGTTAGGACATGACTGATTAAAACACCAGATGTGGAACTCTACGCTGGATAAAGATGGAGTGGAAGACATCTCACACATTCTTGGAGCATGTGGATAAAACTTTCCAAACATTTTAAGTGCAACTAGTAGGGCTGGGGGTAAACGATTATTTTTAAAACGATTATTCTGACGATTATTTTATCGAATAGTGGACTATTCTAATGACTATTTAGAAAATTAATCTAATGATTATTTTTCTATTGCACAATTAACAAAAACCAGAAAATCTCAAATAAATTCCTCAAAAAAAATTGATAAATTCTTACTGTAAGAGAATAAACACTACAGGCCTTCCATTTTGTATAACACTGCGTTTATTGTGTTGGTTGGTTATGTTCTGGTGACGTGTAGAACTTGGGAGAGCAGGCTGCTGCCTGAGAGGTGGTAGAAGATGGAGTGTCTCCATGCTGCTTTGTTTTGGTCACTTATGTGCGTGAGGCGAGTGGTCTTACGGGTTAAACCAAACTCAGGTGATATTTTACACTAAACCGAAAACCCACAACACTCTAAATGTAATAAAAGGGAGATCTACACCACAAAAAAGATGAACTCTAAACCAAAACGTAACGGCTTATCCCAACGCAAGAAGCTGTTAGCGAAGATGCTAACAGTAGCTTTACCAACATTAAGTTCAAGTTACCAAGTTTAAATAAACCAAAAACACCCAGCAGCAAACAGACCAGCACGGAGGAGAGACTGCTACCACCAAAACAGCTCTCCTCATGTCTGAAAGAAGCTCCTTAATGAAGGGAGAAGCGCTCCCGGTGATTTTCTACATCTGCGATAGACACGAAGCAGCGCATCTGACCCCGGAAGTTGTTGTCCGTTGCCGGGAGACGAAAGGGCAAAACAGGAAAATAATCTAGTAGTGGACGGACGTTGTTCCGGGTCTTCGGTATTTGGCGGAGATGTTAGTGAAGGCGGAGAAGAGGGCGAACTAGAGGAAGAACAGGCAGATTCCTCCTCTATTTACAAACTCCTGGGGATGCAACAAGTGGGCGCGGTGCGTCGACTTCCGGATCTGACGTCGACAAATTTTTAGAATCGAGCCGTCGACTTCGTCGAGGCTTCGCTACAGCCCTATCAACTAGCTTGAGCACCATTTATAGGTTGGTCCAGTAATCGGAAGGTTGCAGGTTCGATCCCAGCTCTGACCAGAGAATGTTGCTGTTGTGTCCTTGGGCAGGACACTTAACCCAACTTGCCTGATGACGGTGGTCGGAGGGACCAGTGGCGCCAGTGTTCGACAGGCCTCGCCTCTGTCGGTGCTCCCCAGGGCAGCTGTGGCTACATCGTAGCTCATGTGAATGGTTGGACGACTGATTGTGTTGTAAAGCGCCTTGGGGGGGGGTTGTAGAATCCTAAGAAGGCGCTATACAAACACAGGCCATTTAAACCTTTGGATACATGATTCAGATCGCATAAAATAGAGCCAAAGGTCATTCCTCTTCTTTGGGAATTACTTGTGCGATAAGATCTGCAGCTTTAGCTGTATACAACAGTTGTTAACATGATTATGTACTGCCATATTTACCATCCCAACTACCAAGCTAGGAACCAACATTACCATACCGCTGCCTTCAACAGCTACCCGGTTTAAAGTGAACGAATGTCAACTGGTCCAAGCATACCAAACTGCACTGAAAATGAGACATCGGCAGACCGGTCAGTGATTGGCCAGGGGGTGGAGTCAGTGGTTGCTCCGGGTGTTTCTCGGTTTCACCTTACTGGCCACAACCTTTTCTGGATCTCTTCTTTATGGAGTCTGACAAAAAAGCTCGACTGAGCACAAAGTTAAACATCTCTACTATGTCCTCCATTGTTGCGTTGTTTTTGCATCACGTACAGATTAAGTTGAGCTAGCTACTTTTTAAAGTCCTGGGACCACCCTGCTATGTTGAGCCCATCCACCAGAGCCGTTTCTCTATTGTTATGGAAAACAACTTGAACTGCGGAAGTCGAGAAGAAGCAGCTTCTTGTGGACTTTTCAGGTCTAAAATCCCAAGGATCAACTGCCTGATGCCGATAAGCTTCCTTTCCAGGCCTGGTTCTAGGAACGGTGAGGTGAGGTAACCCATTTTCTGAGGCCTTTTAGGTATTGGAGACTTTATCATGGACTGATGTTCTGAACCGAGAGTGTCAACTCTTGTCCTCAAGATCCCTACACAGAATATTTTAGCAGTTTTCCTGCACCAATACACTTGATTCAATGGTTTATGCCCCTGTTCAGTAGATCAGCAAACTCTGCAGAAGCCTGTTAATCACTTGCTGATTAAAGTCAGGTGTGCTGGAGCAGGGATACAGCTGAAACATGCTAGATAGTAGCCCTTGAGGTCCAGGGTTGGAAGAAGAAAATATCATTTCCATAGCGCCTCTCAAGTTAAAAATCACAAGGCGCTTCAAAAAAACAAAAAATATAAAAAAGCATTTAGAAAATGTTTAAAAATATATTTAAAATGAGCAAAAAATAGACAATTGTGATGAAATAAATGTTAAGAAAAAGAGAGTGAACAGGAAAGAGGGAAATCAGTCGATCCTGAGGAAGGTGGAATAAGTGGGGAGAGCAGAATAAAGAGCGAGGGGATGAAGAAGGTCATCCAAAAGCCAGCTTGAACAAGTGAGTCTTCAGCTGCTTTTTGAAGGAGACCACTGAGTCCACTGATCTCAGGCTCAGGGGGAGAGAGTTCCAGAGTCTGAGGGCCACAGCAGCAAATGATCTGTTACCTTTGGTCTTTAGCCTGGTGCGCTGCACAACCAGTAGGCTTTGATCACTGGACCTCAGGGACCTGCTGGGGGTGTAGGGACTAAGAAGATCACCAATGTAAGATGGTGCTTGTCCATGTAAGGCCCTATAGACCAGAACCAGGATCTTGAAATGAACCCTGAAGATGACTGGCAGCCAGTGAAGCTGGAGGAGAAGCGGGGTGATGTGGGTGTGTTTGGAGGACTTGGTCAGAAGCCGAGCACAGGCATTCTGAACCACCTGTAGACGGTTCAGGGAGGTTCTGCTCAGACACGTGAAAAGAGAGTTACAGTAGTCTAAGCGTGAGGAGATGAAGGTGTGGATAACTGTCTCAAGTTCAGAGTGGGACAGAATGGGACTCAGCTTAGCAATGTTCCTGAGATGGAAGAAGGAAGAGCAAACAAGAGAACTGACATGAGAATCCAGGGTGAGAGCTGGGTCAAAGGTCACGCCAAGATTCCTGATGGAAGGTTTGGTGTGAGAAGCAAGCTGACCAAGAGAGTCTCTGACTTTGGGAACCAGCTTGTCTGGGGCACAGATGAGGATCTCAGACTTATCTTCATTCAGCTGTAGAAAGCTCCCAGCCATCCAGGTTTTGATAGAGTCTAAGCAGGTGTGTAACAGCTGCAGCTTAGACATCTCATGGGGCTTGAAGGAGATGTACAGTTGGATGTCATCTGCATAAAGATGGTAGGAGATTCCTTTGAAGGAGCTCAGGATGTGCTGAAGAGGAAGCAGATAGAGGAGGAAGAGCAGAGGCCCCAGCACAGAACCTTGTGAGACACCATGGGTAAGAGAGGTGGTGGAGGACCTAAACTTGGAGACGGCCACAGAAAAGGAGCGCTCAGAGAGATAAGAGGAGAACCACTCCAGAGCAGATCCTGATAGGCCTACCCAGTCTCTCAGCCTCTCCAGTAGCAAGTGATGGTCAACAGTGTCAAAGGCTGCAGTCAGGTCCAGCAGGACCAGAACAGAACAGTCCCCTGCATCACTGTGAGTCAGAAGGTCATTAGAGACCCTAAGAAGAGCTGTTTCAGTAGAATGAGCTCTACGAAAACCTGACTGGAAGCTATCATAGATGTTATGTTCATCAAGAGCTGCTGTGAGTTGTTTAGCCACAACCTTTTCCAAAATCTTGGAGATGAACGGAAGTTTAGAGATGGGTCTGAAGCTGCTATGGAGAGAGGGGTCGAGACTCGGCTTTTTAAGAAGTGGGTGGATTACAGCGTTCTTAAAGTAAGCAGGGACCTGACCAGAAACCAGAGAAGCATTAATTATAGAGAGCACGCTGGGACCGATGGACTGAAAAGCACTTTTAAACAAAGATGAGGGTAAGATGGGGGGCATGCAGAGGTCTTCCTAGAGTTAACTAGTTTGGTTAACTCAGGCAAAGAAACAGGAGCAAAGCTATCTAGGATAATGGGCCTGGTTGGAGTCGGGAGAGGCAGTGATAACGCTGAAGGAGAGATGCTAGATCTAACCTTATTGGAGACCACTGCAAAACAGCCGCCAGGAAGATGGAGATACTCAAACCCAACCACCAAGTTCCAGGTTGTGATTCTGCAGAAGTTGACTCCTCCAGGCCATGGTTCTGAACTGGTCCAAAGTCAACAGCTCCTGATTAACCTGTCTGTTTGCAGTTCAACCATCATCTATGATCATGGGATTTAGATCATGACTGTAAGAACAAAATCCTGGATAGAAGAGGCTGAAATGAGCCTCCTCTGTAGGGTGGCCCGGCTCGGCTCTAGAGATGCAGTGAGGAGATCCGCCATCTGACAGGAGCCTGGTGTATAACCGCCTCTCCTCTGCATCCAAGAGTCAGATGAGGTGGTTTAGGGGTATGATCAGAATGCCTCCTGGTCCCTTTCTGGGTATATCACACTGAGACAAAAACTAGGAGAACATGCAACACCCATTGGAGGGATTACATCTACTCCATATCCTAGGAATTATCTAGAATCCCCATGAGGAGAGATTCCCAGGCGGAGAGAGATGTCTGGATTTCCCGGGATCTGTTACCTCCTCAACCTTGAATAAGTGGTGGGTGGATTTAAGTTAAACTGAATGGAAACATAAGTATGAATAAAGGCGTGTTTTAAACCTCCACATATACTTGGGACAACTGAAATCATTACAAAGATCTTTAAATTTAAAGTAACACTAAATTGTTTTTCAAATCTTAAACTAGAGCTTTAACATTGGTCTCAGTGATTGTTGAGTTGTGGACTTGACTAGTTTCATATTTGACACAACTCTGCAGCCCCTGCTGTCCAGATACTGCACTTAACAGGTTTGTGGAGCAGGTAGGTGTCCTAGTTGGCATGCTAGCAATTAGTTGTTTCTGCTTGCTGATTTTCAATTTAAAAAAAAAACACAAGAAAAAGAAGAAGTTTGCCTTTTTGTTGGCATCATGGTGGAGCTTGGAAGTAAAAATAAGAGCGTAATGTCTTTGGAGGCAAAACAAAACACTAAAACCAGGGTGAACATTGGTGTGGCCTACACTAGTTTGAGGGAGCTAAAGGAGGCTACAAAATCACGAACTGATGGTGGCCTGGCTTTGTTGCTGCTGGATGTAAGTAATGATATATTTGTCCAACAATTTTGATCTTTTTACTTTGTGGTTTATTTTAGTATCAGTTGGATCATGTTAGTGCTAGCTTGTTTTAAGCGCTAGCTTCAGCAGGATTTACATCAGTTGTAATTCCACTTTCAACCAGTAGGACGGAGGAGCAGAAAACTCCACTTTAAAGTGGAGAGTTCAACATTTATTAGATGTGTTGTAGCATAAAGTACACAACTGTGACGTGTTGGCACTTACTCACTAGTGTACCTTTGATGTCAGATGTCTGACCGAGAGGTTCACCATCATCTTCATCATTATCTGAGAATGATTTAGAACAAGCACAGAAATGCAGCCAGTCAACAACAGATTCACCTTTCGGGGGAAATAACACACATCCCAGATGTTTTCTCACCAAAGGAGAACTTCTTGAAGCTACGGCCTGCGAATGAAGAGTTAAGGCTTGGCTTCTTTGTTCCTCGTTTCGCTTCATCTAAATGTTGAGAGGAAACAGAACATCTCTCATCCAAGATAATCTAACATCAAGGTAACTAAAACACAATAGATTACCTGTTCCATCTGAATTGTTGTGAGCTTCTAAGACAGAAAAATCCTTTTTTAGACGTTCAGTTGCGAGCGTCTTTGTTTGAGCAGGAGCTGCGCCCGCATTCAACAGGTTGGCCTCCATATCATCAATGTTCTGAGTATAAAGAAGGTAAATTAGGACCACATGAGGTGCAACAACCACTTTTGGACACTTGATAATTATTTACTTTCAAGCTCTTCAACAAGTCTTCTGGGTCTACCTCTGAGACATCAGAGTCCTTAAACAGAATGGAAACACAATAAAAACGTCAATGAAATAAATAGAAAAAGAAAAGACAAAGAAAATGAGTTGTTATACCTCAAAGTCCAAACCTTCCCTCTTGACCTCCTCCGCCAGGGCGCTGAACATCTCATCAGTGGGAGACGAGATGTAGAAGCAGCAGAATGTGACTCAAAGAAAAGACGGGTAATAATTTAAAAGTTAGTAGTCCAGAACTCCTGAATTCTATCAACTTATGGATTACGCGCTCCAGTGTAAGCTCTGTTTGACCAGTGTGGCTGAGCTGAATGGTAAGTTGTAAAACACAGCCATGCTAATGCTACATCAATGACGGTTACAGGTAATTCTGATAGAACTACACTAGGGCTGCACGATATTAGGAAAACCTGCGATATGTGATAACAGTGATTATTATTGCAATGACGATATTACTGCGATAAATAAAAACTTAACTAGGAACAAAAATAATCAAAAACAAAGAAAAAAAATGACAAAAAAATCATAAAAATGAGAAAAGCAAAAGATGCGAGGAAAGGGAAAAATAAAACGAACAGGAAAAGGCAATCAGTGGATCCCGGGAAAAGCAGAATCAGCAGAAAGAGCAGAACAAAGCTAACTCAGGTGTTTGCTAACCATCAGAATTAAGTGCCGTCTGCCTCGGGGGCGGGCATCTAACCTACAAGAACCCACCTAATTGGCCAAATGGGCGAAGAGCTCCATTAGATTTGTTAAAGAAAACATCATGCTTCCGTTTGATAACATTTGAGCTGACCATTCATTGCGATATTTATCTGTTATTTGCGATATGCATATTGCGCATGCTGATATCGCGATAACGAGATATTTGCGATATATTGTGCAGCCCTAAACTACACTTACTTCCGTCCTCAAAGAAGCTGTCAATCACATCATCTCCAAACACGGCTTCAGAAAAAACACACACATTTAGCAGGAGTTCCACACTCCTGTAACTGTTTCTAACGTCCATCTATGTGAGAATATTTCAAGCATTTCTAAAACATAAACTGGCATACTTAGATGCCACCAATTTTAAAGGTCAACTTTACTCATATTTTCAACAACATTTGCAGTGGTCTCTAGTAGGAATGAATGTCATGTGAGTTGTTGTCTGAGGAGGAAAAGCTCAGACTGTTTAAGGACGTAGAAGTTCGCCAGAGGAGAGAGTGGCAGAACTTGACAGGATTTGGAGTCTTATTTCCTGATGTTTGGACATCTCGTCTCTGATTGGCTATCAGCAACATGACTTTACCACTGACTCTGCAAAGTTGATGTTTTATCTTCAAATAACACAAGCCCGAAGGAGTTCTGCTGTGTGGTGGAGTTGCTAATGCTAACAGTTAGCTTTTACTAGCCGATAGGGTTGTCACGGTAACCGGTGTAGCGGTAAACCCCGGTAAAAAAGTTGAGAGTAATAACCGTCTTGTTTTTTAAAACTATATTATCTCGGTGGATTACCGTGGCTGCGGTGTAGGCGCGGTGACCCTTACCAGCCACCGTATCATCTGCTGAAGTTGCCGGCGGCACATGCATACTTTGATGTTTACAACCAAAACTTTCTTGAAGCTAAAGCTGAAATAATGGCCAAAGGAGGAGACGGCAGCACTCAGGACATTTATTATCCCTCAAAGAAGCCAAAGTGGGAAGTACGGGCATTTTTTGGATATTTGAAGAATGCCGAGGGACAGTTGATAGACGACGGCTATCCTGTTTGCAGCACGTGCAGAAAAAGTGTCTGTGAAAAACAGCAATGCTTCAAATCTCATGACACATCTGCATGACCATCACCCACAACTCTACAGTCAACGCAAGGCAAGTTAACGTTAGCGTTTTAGCTAAAATGCGTGATCCGAGGATTTGGGTTGAGGGAAAATGCAACGAGTCGCTATATCAGCCGCAGCGCCGCTACCTGCATATAAACCGTGTCGCGGACACCCCCATGTTGAAATGACGTTATGCATTACGGGGCTCGCAGGGGCAGATAAGAGTTGGTCTCTCTCAGAGAATAATTATGAATTTAACAATGATTACTTCCTGATGACATTTTCCCACATCTGCAAAGCTCACTGAAGGACACAAACCGAGGACAATATTTTCCTGATATAGGGATTATTACTCAAGTAAGGGTGAAAAAGTATCTGATTAGAAGGCTACTTGAGTACTGAGTATCATCTGATCTAATATTTTTAAAATGATGACACCTAACAGACAAAAAATAAGAAGTTATGGAAAAATATTGGTATTTTAAAGACTAAAGGGGAAAAATGTAAACAAATAAACAACATAATTTCAAAATAACACATTTTAGGCAAAATTTAGACACAAACTGAGGACAATATTTTCCTGATATACAGGGTTTATGTAGTTGTCTGAAAATGTAACAAGTTTAAAAAAGTACCGCGATAACACCGAAAACCGTGATAATTTTGGTCACAATAACCATGAGGTTAAATTTTCACACCGTGACAACCCTACTAGCCGAGATGTTCTCTGCCCTCTCCTGGACACTAAAACATCCAAAAGACCTTTTTCCACCTTTCCCGGGATCCACAGATTTCCTTCATCCATACATTTTTCAAAGGACAATATTTATTTTTTTTCTTTTTCAAAATATTTTATAAAGAATTACAAAAAATATATAATTTTTTTTACATTTTTTTGTTTTTGTGAAGCGCCTCCTGATTTTTATCTTGAGAGGCGCTATATTAAAGATCGTTTTCTTTCTTTTATCATGTTCAGCCTGCATGTTTAACGCAGAGTGACCGATCGCTTTCAAAAATATGAAGTAAAAAAATGGTGAACCTGCTCTTTTTTGCATAATAGATTTTAATTAATACTGAAAATACAGTTTGTTCTCTTCTTGGGAGGGTAGGAGCTAAGATTACCATGTAGCAAAAGACAATTACAGACAAAAACATGACAAAAACAACATCTTCAAACATTCAGGACACACCAGGTACCCCAGTAACTTGTTTGATTCAATATCAACAGAATTATGACTAAACTGTTCAATACTGGACTAGTCACAAAACTTCAGTTTCTGACTAGTTTCAAAAGCTCTGGTCATATTTGGTTTCACCTTGACTTAAATATCTGTGGCTGAAGATTTTCAGAATAAAACTGATGTAAGTTGTTTGTTATGGTTCTTAAACTCCAGGTTATTATAACACGTGACGAGAATAATTACCTTTACACACATAAGCAGTTTGTGCATCTATAATAAAGACAAACTCTGATAGATAACCTTCAGGTATCAGTAATGAAACTTACTTTTAGAGGCTTTGATTAGAAGGCTGCAGAAGAACAGCAAAAACTTTTAGTTTACAACGAAACATGTAATTTAAACGTTTTCACAATAAAAGCATAAACTGGTATGTCGTCTGCTTTCAGCTATCTTGAAAATGACTAAAAACGTTAATCAGTATGCACTTTTACGCATCATGTTGTCTTTGAGGAAAGCTAGCAGGCTAATGCTAAATAAATCTGTTTAGACGTCTCTTGTCTTCATAGGTAACCACGCCGTTCCGCTAGTTAGCATTTGCGCTCAATATAATTACACAGAACGACCGCAAACAGTAGCTTTGAACGAATCACTAGCAAATAGATATGGAAGCTGTCTTTGTGCGTTTAAAGGTTGTTTACAATTAACTCTAAACACACAGATAGAAAAGTTTACAGCACCAATACCTTTGTTTGTTAGCCCTTTTGTCGCATCGCTTAGCTAGTTTAATTCCAAGCCTCAAACCCTACGATTAGCATTACATACAGATGGAAAAAATGGAAGAAAACCATAAGCTTCTGTGTTTACACCGCGTAGCCGGTGAGCGTCTCTTGGAATTCTAGGGTGACCAAGGAAGGTCCCGCCTTTCTCGCCTCTGATTGGCTAGATGGGCTCAACTACGATTGGCTGAAAAGTCGCGGAGGCTGCAGACAACAGCGGCCTTCGTTTGACTGAAAGCTAAAGCAAAGCAACTGATGTGGTTTTCTGAGCAGAGGTAAATATGTCCTTGTGAGAAAGCTAATATTAGCTTTTCAAAAGCCACGTTAAAAATAATAGACATGCCTTCAAATGTTCATCTAATCTGTTGTTTGCTGATGACACAGCTGCCAGTTCAATACACACACACACGCACGCACACACACACACACACACACACACACACACACACACACACACACACACACACACACACACACACACACACCTGGTGTCCCAGAGCAAAGGGAACCCCAAGGTGCTGTTTAAGACCATCAGCAGCATCGTCTCTCCTGCCTCTCCTACAGCCTCCATCCACTCTGTTGCAGACTGTGAGAACTTTCTGTCTTTCTTTGTGGACAAAGTCAATAAGGTTAGATCTAGCATCTCTCCTTCAGCCTTATCACTGCCTCTCCCGACTCCAACCAGACCCATCATCCTAGCTTTGCTCCTGTTTCTTTGCCTGAGTTAACCAAACTAGTTAACTCTATGAAGACCTCTGCATGCCCCCTCCACATCTTACCCTCGTCTTTGTTTAAAAGTGCTTTTCAGTCCATCGGTCCCAGCGTGCTCTCTATAATTAATGCTTCTCTGGTTTCTGGTCAGGTCCCTGCTTACTTTAAGAACACTGTAATCCACCCGCTTCTTAAAAAACCGAGTCTCGACCCCTCTCTCCATAGCAGCTTCAGACCCATCTCTAAACTTCCGTTCATCTCCAAGATCTTGGAAAAAGTTGTGGCTAAACAACTCACAGCTGCTCTTGATGAACATAACATCTATGATAGCTTCCAGTCAGGTTTTCGTAGAGCTCATTCTACTGAAACAGCTCTTCTTAGGGTCTCTAATGACCTTCTGACTCACAGTTCTGTTCTGGTCCTGCTGGACCTGACTGCAGCCTTTGACACTGTTGACCATCACCTGCTACTGGAGAGGCTGAGAGACTGGGTAGGCCTATCAGGATCTGCTCTGGAGTGGTTCTCCTGTTATCTCTCTGAGCGCTCCTTTTCTGTGGCCGTCTCCAAGTTGAGGTCCTCCACCACCTCTCTTACCCATGGTGTCCCACAAGGTTCTGTGCTGGGGCCTCTGCTCTTCCTCCTCTATCTGCTTCCTCTTCAGCACATCCTGAGCTCCTTCAAATGAATCTCCTACCATCTTTATGCAGATGACATCCAACTGTACATCTCCTTTAAGCCCCATGAGATGTCTAAGCTGCTGCTGTTACACACCTGCTTAGGCTCTATCAAAACCTGGATGGCTGGGAGCTTTCTACAGCTGAATGAAGATAAGACTGAGATCCTCATCTGTGCCCCAGACAGGCTGGTTCCCAAAGTCAGAGACTCTCTTGGTCAGCTTACTTCTCACACCAAACCTTCCGTCAGGAATCTTGGCGTGACCTTTGACCCAGCTCTCACCCTGGATTATCATGTCAGTTCTCTTGTTCGCTCTTCCTTCTTCCATCTCAGGAACATTGCTAAGCTGAGTCCCATTCTGTCCCACTCTGAACTTGAGACAGTTATTCACACCATTATCTCCTCACGCTTAGACTACTGTAACTCTCTTTTCACGTGTCTGAGCAGAACCTCCCTGAACCGTCTACAGGTGGTTCAGAATACTTGTGCTCGGCTTCTGACCAAGTCCTCCAAACACACCCACATCACCCCGCTTCTCCTCCAGCTTCACTGGCTGCCAGTCAACTTCAGGGTTCATTTCAAGATCCTGGTTCTGGTCTATAGGGCCTTACATGGACAAGCACCATCTTACATTGGTGATCTTCTCTGTCCCTACACCCCCAGCAGGTCCCTGAGGTCCAGTGATCAAAGCCTACTGGTTGTGCAGCGCACCAGGCTAAAGACCAAAGGTGACAGATCATTTGCTGCTGTGGCCCCCAGACTCTGGAACTCTCTCCCCCTGAGCCTGAGATCAGTGGACTCAGTGGTCTCCTTTAAAAAGCAGCTGAAGACTCACTTGTTCAAGCTGGCTTTTGTGTGACCTTCTTCACCACTCTCTCTTTATTCTGCTCTCCCCACCTATTCCACCTTCCTCAGGATCCTCTGATTTCCCTCTTTCCTATTCACTCTCTCTCTTTCTTAACATTTTTTAATCACAATTGTCTATTTTTTGCTCATTTTAAATATATTTTTAACCATTTTCTAAATTCTTTTTTATATTTTTACACTTTATGTTTTTGTGAAGCGCCTCGTGATTTTTATCTTGAGAGGCGCTATAGAAATAATATTTTCTTCTTCTTCTTCTTCTTCGTCACACACACGCGTACACACACACACACACACACGCACACATACATGTTTTTATGGGTTTGTGTGGACTAAGTTTTCTAAGTTGTTTGTGTGGACCCTGACTTCCACTATAGCCAGAATGGTGCAAAAATTATGTTTGCCTCTAGGTGGGAGTAGAGATTCAGAATGTCACCTAAAATATGGGAAAACTCAAACTAAAAGCTTGTATTTATTTACAGTCATTGTGTGGACATACTCCCGTTGCCGGGCAGATTTGCGCTTTTCCTCACATCAAAATTTCTATTCAAACCAAACTATCTCATGCCAAATTTATATAAATACACATACATACATATGCATACACACACATACAAACACATAGATATATTATTTGACAGTTTGATAGATAAAAAATAATTATTTATTAGATAGATATATAGATAAATATATAATTTATTTGACAGACAGTTAGATAAAAATGAATCAGACAGATAGATAGATAGATAGATAGATAGATAGATAGATAGATAGATAGATAGATAGATAGATAGATAGATAGATAGATAGATAGATAGATTGATTGATTGATTGATTGATTGATTGATTGATTGATTGATTGATTGATTGATTGATTGATTGATTGATTGATTCTAGCAAGTCTAGCATCTACAGTGCTGGGATTTTTACATTTATCTATTACATTTTATTTGTCAAGTACATAATTTAAATCAGTCTTCCTGATTTTTACCTTTAGTTCATACATACATTTTAGACTAATGCATGCAGTTTCATTAAAAGGAAACAATTTCTTTGCAAAGCATTATTTTATTAATTAAACAGAAAAAAAAAGATTTTTTAAATCCTATAAATAACTGGACTTTTTAAATGGCAGCTTTCGTTATTTTAACTTCAATTGCTTTTGAAAAAGAAACTGGGGGGAAAAAGTGCCTTTAAGATGTAGTTTTTATCATTTTAGCCAGAGTGTGAGCATACATCTGTTTCAAATAAAATAATATATATATATAAAATTTTAGAAGCATGCCTAACATCAACACACCTAGGCCTCATTGTGTCACACCCACCTAACAACACTGAGGCATGTGAAACACAAACAATCATGTGAACATGAACAGTTTATAATTGTTTCCTCCTGTGCTGTGATAGAGTTGTAGACTTGGTTTTTAATATCTTACCAGGTTCTACTCTTGAGCTCAGACTCTGTCTTAAGTGCCTTAAGGCATGGTACTTTACCAGGAACGGTCTCTAAAGTTATGTACTTTCCAAGCTGTCGCCATACTGCTGCTTTCTCAGCTGAACTCCAAGGCCTTTTTTCACCCATTGCTTGGTGAGAAGAAGCTGATCCAGTTCTGCAACAGAAATCACAAGTAGGAAATATTTAAGGATGTTTGATGGTTAGGGATATTTATTATTACTTTTGAATTAGTTTTACTTATATGAAGCAACTGAAACTGTATTAATGCATTATATCCTAATACTCAAAATACATTTTGTTTTGTTTGCTAATAAATTTGGTAATACTAATACATGACTTGGATCTTATGATACAACATAGCATATTGCAACAAAATTAAAAGTGTCATACACCTATTTTAACTGCAATTTTTCTTGATTGTGTATATGTATATATATATATGCGCTGGAATTACCAGGGATTTTACACTGAAACTGTGTGTGATTTCCTGTCTAGCCCAATGGTAACTGCGGAAATTGGCGCATCCCAGAAGCGGCTCGTGGAAAAATTTGAACACGATCTTATCTTTAGCTCCTCGGCATGCCGCTCCTGGGCCGCGTCTGAAAATTGCCGCGACGCGGCTGGTTTGTGACACTCCATATACTATAATGGATTCTATTTCAAGTGGTGCCGCATCGCTGCGGTGCTGTGTCGCTGGCGTTCCACGGCGCTTTTGCTGCCAATGTGCAGTAGGCTTGAGAGTTCAGCATGGCATGTATATGCAAATTTTTAAACTAGCTAAAATTAAATGTGTATATGATTAAATACACAGAAATTTAAACCCAACACCCAACAGCACAAAGACAAATGAAGAAAAAATGTACCTATCTTATGTTTCTTCTTGATGTCCTCCGATGGTTCCGCATATTTTGAGCTCTGGCTCAGCAGTTCTACCTGATCTGAAAAATAAAGAACATGCAGAATATATTAGTAACCAAAGTGCATCAACTATATTTATGTACCAAATCACACTGCAGTGAGACTACGGGTTTCAGCAAGAAGGAAAGAAAAGCTGTAGAAGACACTAGTGAGAGCAGTCATGTTGACTGGTTAAGAAACGGCATCAACGAAGAAAAGACGGGAGGTAGAAGAGGTTGCAGAGCTCAAAATGTTGAGGTCATCTTTGGGAGTGATGAGGATGGAAAGGATCAGGAATGAGTGTCACATATGTAAAATCCGTCTGCAGTGAACCTTGTGCTGTCTCACCATCTGAATCTTCAGCTGGTTAAACCTTCTTCCTTGGCCCTTTTCCTCTGTAGGTCCCTTCAAAGAGAAGAAAAACAGTTGTAAAATCAAGTGTCACCTTCTGATCGTTAGGTACTTTAGCCAAGCAAAAGTTTACCTCTTTTTCCTGCTGTCTGTCTGTGATCATCTGATGGTTCTGGTCTTGTGGGCCTCTTAGTCAGAATGTCAGGTTCTACAAGACAAAACATTCATGAACACCAATCCAGTCTGACAGATGCCAAATAAAATACTCAAATGTTATCAAGTAAGTAAGAAAAAATAGTTTTTTACCTCACTAAATCGTACAATAATTTTGTAATGCCATGAAACTAAAATAATAAACTAATAGTCAATAGATAACTGAAAATCAACGAGAACTGTTACAGTTGGTCACTAAGCAAAAAATGTTTTCAATTCTACAAATTGTTTAGTTCCATTTTTCTGTTCTTATCATACACAGAGTAGCACAGTTTCTGTTTTTAGCTTATTTTGCTGACAGTTTCAGCTACTTCCCGAAGGTGACAGGAAGTACCCAAAACTGTCAGCAACATAAGGTAAAACAGAAACTTTGCTACTCTGTATGAGATAAGATCAGAAAAATGGAACTCGAAAAGAAACACAGAAAGAACATAAGAAAAATACAAATAATTTTTTTCTCTGTGGCACTATATTTCTGCCACATATACACAATTTGAAATAGTATCTCAAACTATTGACTATTCATTTGAAATGTGACTGAACACATGGTCATCATGTTATCTTGTACCATCTGAATCATCAGCCTGCTCAGAAGCATCCTCAGGTTGGACTTCGTAATCACTTAGACTGACTAGTGGTGCGTGTGTAGGTTCTTTTCCAGGCAAATCAACTGTTAAAATAAAAACAGAAGGTTCTAATTTTATGCTTTAATTTAGTTGAATTTCAAATAAGTCATCTAAAATATGCTCACTTTCTAAGCTCATATCAATCTCATCCAGAGATTTGCCCTTGTACATTTCTGTTCCCAGCTCCATTGCCATCAGGAGCTTGCTGACTTTGGCCAGCTGAAGTGTGTTTTCTGTTAGCCTGTAGTATTCACGATGTACACGAATATCGTGCCCCATGAACTTAGCC